>NW_018407599.1:287884-291123 GCF_002113885.1 Mizuhopecten yessoensis
GCAACATTACATCGGACGTAATTTTTGTTGACGTCGTGTAAACATTACATCGTAGGATATCTTTGTTGAAGTCGTGTTAACATTACATCGTACATTATCTTTGTTGACGTCGTGTAAACAGTATATCGTACGTAATCTTTGTTGAGGTCTTGTAAACAGTACATCGTACGTTATCTTTGTTGACGTCGTGTAAACAGTACATCGTACGTAATCTTTGCTAACGTCGTGTAAACAGTACATAGTACGTTATCTTTGTTGAGGTCGTGGCAACATTTCATCGGACGTAATTTTTGTTGACGTCGTGTAAACATTACATCGTAGGATATCTTTGTTGAAGTCGTGTTAACATTACATCGTACATTATCTTTGTTTACGTCGTGTAAACAGTACATCGTACGTTATCTTTGTTGATGTCGTGTAAACATTACATCGTACGTTATCTGTGTTGACGTCGTGTAAAAAGTACATCGTCAGTTATCTTTGTTGACGTCGTGTACCATTACATAGAACGTTATCTTTGTTGACGTCGTGTAAACATTACATCGTACGTTGTCTTTGTTGACGTCGTGTAAACAGTACATCGTACGTTATCTTTGTTGATGTCGTGTAAACATTACATCGTATTTTATCTTTGTTGACGTCGTGTAAACATTACATAGTTAGTTATATTTGTTGACGTCGTGTAAATATTACGTCGTACGTTATCTCTTTTGACGTCGTGTAAACAGTTAATATTACATTATCTTTGTTGATGTCGACTAACATTGCATCGTAAGTTATCTTTGTTGACCTCGTGTAAACAGTACATCGTACATTATCTTTGTTGACGTCGTGTAAACAGTACATAGAACGTTATCTTTGTTGACGTCGTGTAAACGTTACATCGTACGTAATCTTTGTTGACGTCTTGTAAACAGTACATCGTGTAAACAGTACATCGTACGTGATCATTGTTGACGTCGTGTAAACAGTACATCGTACGTTATCTTTGTTGACGCCATGTAAACATTACATTGTACGTTATCTTTATTGACGTCGTGTAAACAGTACATCGTACGTGATCTTTGTTGACGTCGTGTAAACATTACATCGTACGTAATCTTTGCTGACGTCGTGTAAACAGTACATACTTAGTTATCTTTGTTGACGTCGTGTAAACATTACATCGTACGTTATCTTTGTTGACGTCGTGTAAACAGTACATCGTACGTAATCTTTGCTGACGTCGTGTAAACAGTACATAGTACGTTATCTTTGTTGAGGTCGTGTCAACATTACATCGTACGTAATCTTTGTTGACGTCGTGTAAACATTACATCGTACGTTATTTGTGTTGACGTCGTGTAAAAAGTACATCATCAGTTATCTTTGTTGACGTCGTGTACCATTACATAGAACGTTATCTTTGTTGACGTCGTGTAAACATTACATCGTACGTTATCTTTGTTGAGTGTAAACATTACATCGTACGTAATCTTTGTTGATGTCGTGTAAACATTACATTGTACGTTATCTTTATTGACGTCGTGTAATGACGTCGTGTAAACAGGACATCGAACGTTATCTTTGTTGGCGTCGTGTAAACATTACATCGTACGTTATCTTTGTTGACGTCGTGTAAACAGGACATCGTACGTTATCTTTGTTGAGGTCGTGTCAACAGTACATCGTACGTATTCTTTGTCGACGTCGTGTAAAGAGTACATCGTACGTGATCTTTGTTGACGTCGTGTAAACATTACATCGTACGTAATCTTTGTTGACGCCGTGTAAACATTACATCGTACGTTATCTTTATTGACGTCGTGTAAACTGTACATCGTACGTGATCTTTGTTGACGTCGTGTAAACAGTACATCGTTCGTTATCTTTGTTGACGCCGTGTAAACATTACATCGTACGTTATCTTTATTGACGTCGTGTAAACAGTACATCGTACGTGATCTTTG
This sequence comes from Mizuhopecten yessoensis, assembly GCF_002113885.1. NCBI lineage: Eukaryota > Metazoa > Mollusca > Bivalvia > Pectinida > Pectinidae > Mizuhopecten > Mizuhopecten yessoensis. Next base: position 289,834 of record NW_018407599.1, read on the forward strand.
TTGACGTCGTGTAAACAGTACATAGTTAGTTATTTTTGTTGACGTCGTGTAAACAGTACATCGTACGTTATCTTTGTTGACGTCGTGTAAACATTACATCGTAAGTTATCTTTGTTGACGTCGTGTAAACATTACATAGTTTGTTATTTTTGTTGACGTCGTGTAAACATTACATCGTACGTTATCTTTGTTGACGTCGTGTAAACAGTACATCGTACGTTATCTTTGTTGACGTCGTGTAAACATTACATCGTACGTTTTCTTTGTTGACGTCGTGTAAACAGTACATCGACATATAAACAATGTGGTCGTCAGTACTGGACTTGTCTGTAGGTATACGACATATAACCAACGTGGTCGTCGGTACTGGACTTTTCTGTAGGTATCTTTGTTGACGTCGTGTAAACAGTACATCGTCATATAAACAATGTGGTCGTCAGTACTGGACTTGTCTGTAGGTATTCGACATATAAACAACGTGGTCGTCAGTACTGGACATGTCTGTAGGTATTGGACCTATAATCAACGTGGTCGTCAGTACTGGACTTGTCTGTAGGTATACGACATATAACCAACGTGGTCGTCGGTACTGGACTTTTCTGTAGGTATTGGACATATAAACAACGTGGTCGTCAGTACTGGACTTGTCTGTAGGTATACGACATATTAACAACATGGTCGTCAGTACTGGACTCTTCTGTAGGTATACGACATATAATCAACGTGGTCGTCAGTACTGGACTTTTCTGTAGGTATTGGACATATAAACAACGTGGTCGTCAGTACTGGATTTGTCTGTAGGTATACGACATATAAACAACGAGGTCGTCAGTGCTGGACTTGTCTGTAGGTATTGGACATATAAACAACGTGGTCGTCATCACTGGAATTGTCTGTAGGTATTGGACATATAAGCAACGTGGTCGTCAGTACTGGACTTGTCTGTAGGTATTGGACATATTAACAACATGGTCGTCAGGACTGGACTCTTCTGTAGGTATACGACATATAAACAACGTGCAGTGTTCGTCAGCACTGGACTTGTCTGTAGGTATTGGACATATAAACAACGTGGTCGTCAGCACTGGAATTGTCTGTAGGTATTGGACATATAAACAACGTGGTCGTCAGTACTGGACTTGTCTGTAGGTATTGGACATATAAACAACGTGGTCATCAGTACTTGACTTGTCTGTAGGTATACGACATATAAACAACGTGGTCGTCAGTACTGAACTCGTCTGAAGGTATACGACATATAAACAACGTGGTCGTCAGTACTGGACTTGT
>NW_018407600.1:0-525 GCF_002113885.1 Mizuhopecten yessoensis
AGATATGTATACCTGGGTATACAGACCTGAGATATGTATAGAATCTTCGTGGGATGCTCAAAAGTATTGCTACAGCTCCATCATACCTGTCATTAAAATTGTAAATCATATCCTGGAATTTTGTGCTAAGCTATACACTTTTCCTTTCATGGGAAATGTCTCCATGGGATATAGGGATTGTTTTATGTTTTTAAAGCCAACAGGCTACCACCAGGAACTTATTAATAAATATCATTTTTATCTGTTTTTCCATGACTCAATCTTATTAATGTTTTATGGCTACATTTTCTTCAAAAAATAGCATTTGAAGGTGAAAATAAACAGGTTCCTCAGTGATTAGATAAATGATTTCTATATATAGGCTGAACTTAACAAACATCTAAATTCCAGAAAAGTGGTCACTATAGACAGGTAGTGTTGGTCGTGTTAAAAAGTTAAAATGTTATGGTCCGTCGTCCGTCCGTCCGTCGTCCGTCGTTTGTCTGTCCGGCGTCAACTTTTTACTTTAAACAACTTCTCCTCAAT
>NW_018407600.1:1785-2945 GCF_002113885.1 Mizuhopecten yessoensis
TTGCATGTAAAATTATCCCTGATGCTTTCAGAAAGAAGATTTTGGGATGGTAAAGCAGGTCAAATGCTTATTTATTTTTATCATGCTGAAGGTCGTTCATCTGTTACAGGGACAACAAGAGACAACTTTGATGGGAAGAAGGTCTTACGACTGGAGTACGAGGCCTATGTTCCAATGGCTGAGAAAAAAATGAGGGAAATCTGTGAACAGATTCATGAGAAATGGGACGTACACAAAATAGCTATGATACACCGGATTGGGTGAGGATATTAAGCTACATGTTCATCACTTGTATTGTAGGCCATGTTACTTCTGTCTTGTATGTTATGAGGGTATTTCAGGGTAAATAGGTCAAGGCCAAGGTCACTTATTTGTGACTTCCTTTCTAAATGAATTTTGATCAAACTTTATACAGACGTCAGGTATGAGAAGACTTGTATAAATTGTGTTTCATGGTCCCAAGGTTGAGGACAAGGTTACTGTTGATATTCGTATAAAATTTTGTATGAATATCTATGAAAAAAACTTCCAATGAGTTCAGGTTTCAGGCTACCAAGGCCATTACCTTTAATAGAAAGTGCTTGTCACTGGAGCTTCAACTTCATTTCTAACCAGATCTGAATCTAACTTAAAAGAATTAATATGATTTTGTTTCTCTAATGAAGGCAGTTAGATTATATAGAAAGACATTTAAAATATCAACTGATTTATCAAGTTCTTGGTAGGATAATAATTTAAATTAGTTAATATTTTAGTGTGTGAAGGTCATTATTTATATAGAAAATTGTCAGTTAGTGAAACGTTTTTTACGTGGCTGTGAGGGCAATCATGTTTTACATATTTTGTGGTTTTGTTAAAAAATTCAGCAACACTTTATCAAGTTCACAGGTGTAAAAAAAAAATGGGAAATGAAGTCATCCATATTTGTTTCACTGATCTATAGTACAAACAAGCTGATTCTTGTTTATTTAAATCTATTCAGTAGTGATGAATTATTTAGATCTTGAACATATATACAAACACAGCGTAATGTATAATGTACTAATAGACTACTAGGGTGAAGGGAGTGTGTAATGTATAATGTACTAATAGACTACTAGGGTGAAGGGAGTGCATAATGTATAATGTACTAATAGACTACTAGGGTGAAGGGAGTGCGT
>NW_018407601.1:0-526 GCF_002113885.1 Mizuhopecten yessoensis
CCCCGGTTCCAGTGAGAGACAGCGCAGCTGTCTGACGCCACTCCCAAACTTGGTGGTAGGTAAATCTTGTACCCCGCTCCCGCTCCCGTCCCAAAACCCCGTACCAGACATAAAGAGATATTCTAATATCTCATTAACGCGATCGTTTATATTTTTTATAAAATTATACAATTATTTCAAACATTATTTTCTAAATGTGACAGTTACAAAAATGTCTATTTATCATCTAATAATTTAGAAATTGACGATAATGTGTATTTCAAGGGGGTAAAACTTGTACGCCGCAGACAACCGTGAAAATCACGGTTTTTCATATATAATTAGATATTGAGTGAAAATTAACATGTTATTTTCAGATATATAGAACAAAATACCTTACTGTTTATATTTATGTAAGTTTCGTTGCAATAAACGACATATTTCACATGAAATTCTGACTTTGTTGTGATCGCGGACGAGGATCGCGGAGAGTTTTGTTTACTCCGTACCCGTGCTAAGGGGACATCACTCCGTCAAGACTCGTGCT
>NW_018407601.1:1449-1755 GCF_002113885.1 Mizuhopecten yessoensis
TTTTTGTCATCTCCTGGAGCGGCTATCGCATTCAGGCGATGTTGGACGTGATCAAGGAGGTTGTTCACAAGTATGACATCATTGTCATTCATTGTGGAGCTAACAACCTAGCTCGTGATTCAGTACCCATCGTCCTCGAGCGATTCCAGCAGCTCCGTGAGCGGATATGGACCATTTCCGCTCGGATACAGATAGCCATATCTGGTCTACTGCCCAGGGTAGACTCCAGATTCGACACTGCAACACCAAAACCTAGATTCATCAACGATGTGAACACCAAGGCCCGCCATATCAACTATGCAATCC
>NW_018407601.1:2107-2280 GCF_002113885.1 Mizuhopecten yessoensis
GTATAGCTGAGTCAGTAGCAGACATACAATGTAGTGATGGTTTAAGTTTATCTGAACCAGTTGTAAGTACCAGTCCTAAGACAAAACAAAAAAAGAAGACTTTCATTACCAAAAAAGAACAAACCGAGTGTAAGTGATATTTTATTGGATCTTTCGGATGACAGACCGTCGCT
>NW_018407601.1:3399-9042 GCF_002113885.1 Mizuhopecten yessoensis
ATATATGCCTGGTACGGGGTTTTGGGAGGGAGCGGGAGCGGGGTACAAGATTTACCTACCACCGTAAAGCATTAAATCGAAGCCTCATGCAGTTTCGTATTTCTTAACCGGAAATGAAGTATGTGAAAGTGAAAGTAGGAGTTTTTATAAAGTAGATGGGGGTAAGTGGTGGGGAAAGGGATGTTCCTATGTATTTCATAACTGAAGGAAAACGACCCGTCAAACAGCTGCGCTGTCCCTCTGGCGGTTGGACGATTTACAGGAACGGGCAGATATGGGCAGAAATGGGCAGGAACGGGCAGAAATATATTAGTTATTATATACATTAATGAATATATATATAAGATATATTTAAGTATCATTATCGGGTATAAGATATATTTGATAAAAGGATTGCAATTACATGATCGGGGCAGAATCGGACTAAATTATATATATATATTTGTATGTCGTCATTACTTATGAGACGTCCTACATTTATATTATTATGTATTTTTTATCAGATATAAGGTATATTTGATAAAAGAATTGCAACGAATTAAGAGTATTGTATTGATATGGATTGGGCAGGAACGGGCGACGATTTACAGGAACGGACAGAAACGGACGACGATTTACAGGAACGGACAGAAATGGGGCAGGATCGGACTTATTTATATATATTTATTGTATACATTTAATTATCCTTATCGGGTATAAGGTATATTTGATAAGAAAATAAATGCAATTACATGATTGCGGCAGGATCGAATTAACTTATATTTATTTAATTATGCGTATCGTGTATAAGAAATATTTGATAAAAGAATTGTAGCGAAATAAGAGTATTGCTTATTGATATGGATCGGGCAGGATCGGGGCAGGATCGGACTCCGTGTTTCCTTCATTCTCTCTTTCTTTTAACTTTGTGGTTAATCAGTACAGACATAACTGGGAGACGTGATATTTATCTATTTCCGTCTCAATTCATTGCATTAGTCAACAATAAAATAAACACACCTTGAAACATATTATCGACACTATAAAATGAGCCATGATCACTATTAAATTATTTGAGTTGAGTTGCATGCAATCTTAGACCGGTAGAGTAGATCAATATCAGATGTCCATTGTAGTATTGAACTCGTCTTACATGGAATTAATAATGAAAATAACAGCCACGGTAACCCCAGCTCTAATAGCATGTCTTATGTCATATGGAACTGTGAGAAAATTAATATATTTGTAGACGTAATAAAAAAACGATAATGAAGATGGTGTAAACAAAATTAGTGATACATTAAAACAACTCCATGATACACCCGTGGACCAAATTAATAAAAACCGAACTTAACGACATTGTGAGTCGAATAGGTAACCTCTTCACAAGGTCAGCTAATAAGGCGTTCGGTAAAAGAATTCCAGACATGTGCAAGAGTAATAAATGTACAACTAATAAACCATGGTATACTGGGAAATGTAGAAAACTGAGAAATGAGTTTCACTTGGCCAAGAGTAAGTATGAATTAGTGAAAAATCAAATGAACAAAAAAGCCCTGAGAAATAAGAGTAAACAATATAGAAAAGAAATGAATATGTGTTTTAAGGAGACGTGATATTTATCTATTTTCGTCTCAATTCATTGCATTAGTCAACAATAAAATAAACACACCTTGAAACATATTATCGACACTATAAAATGAGCCATGATCACTATTAAATTATTTGAGTTGAGTTGCATGCAATCTTAGACCGGTAGAGTATCTCAATATCAGATGTCCATTGTAGTATTGAACTCGTCTTACATGGAATTAATAATGAAAATAACAGCCACGGTAACCCCAGCTCTAATAGCATGTCTTATGTCATATGGAACTGTGAGAAAATTAATATATTTGTAGACGTAATAAAAAAACGATAATGAAGATGGTGTAAACAAAATTAGTGATACATTAAAACAACTCCATGATACACCCGTGGACCAAATTAATAAAAACCGAACTTAACGACATTGTGAGTCGAATAGGTAACCTCTTCACAAGGTCAGCTAATAAGGCGTTCGGTAAAAGAATTCCAGACATGTGCAAGAGTAATAAATGTACAACTAATAAACCATGGTATACAGGGAAATGTAGAAAACTGAGAAATGAGTTTCACTTGGCCAAGAGTAAGTATGAATTAGTGAAAAATCAAATGAACAAAAAAGCCCTGAGAAATAAGAGTAAACAATATAGAAAAGAAATGAATATGTGTTTTAAGGAATATCAGCATAAAATGGAAAGGGATATGAGGGAATCTGCAAATAGTAATCCCAAAGCACTATGGAATTATTAAAAAATTATCTGGTAAAGCTAAATCTAATAAAGCTGACATACCAATAAATGAACTTTTTGAGTATTTCAAAAAGCTGAACAATTCAAATGATGACCGGGATGATGATAACATATATATTCCCGAACAAGAAAATAATACTTTTTACCAAATACTAGACGAAGATATTTCAGAGGAAAAGATTAAACATGCGGTAAAAATTTTAAAACATAATAAAGCATGTGGAAATGATGACATTTTAAATGAGCATATCAAGAGTACATTAACTAACTTTATGCCGTTATATACAATGTTATTTAACAGTATACTAAATACTGGATTAGTCCCAGACTCTTGGACAGTTTGAATTAAGCCTATTTATAAAAATAAAGGAGAAACTTGCGACCCGGACAACTATAGAGCTATAACTCTAGTGTCTTGCTTGGGGAAAGTGTTTACTCATATCATCAATGATAGATTAACTAAATTAGCTTATGAAATCAACCTAATTTCTCCCTCTCAGGCAGGGTTTAGAAAAGGTTACTCGACGACTGAAAGTATTTTTATATTACACTCATTAATAAACATATTTTGCCCAAGGGAAAAGGCTGTACTGTACATTTATTGATTTTCGAAAAGCGTTCGACACAGTTTGGGGAGCGGGATTATGGCAAAAGATGTTAAAAAGTAACATAAATGGAAACGTTTTTAAGGTTATCCTTTATATTTTAACACCAAGTGTTAAAAACGGAAATGAAATTTCGGAATTTTTCGTTTGCAATGTCGGATTAAAACAGGGGGGAAATGTATCCCCTTTTTTGTTTTCCCTATACCTGAATGATCTTGACGATTTTAAGTTATTTGATTCTCTTGTTTCACCGATCCTATTGTATGCTTGTGATATATGGGGATTCGAAAACACTATTACCATAGAAAGAATGCATTTGCAATTTTGTAAAAGAATCATGAATGTGAAAAATTCTACTCCGAATTACATGATTTATGGAAAAACCGGAAGATATCCTCTGGAAGTAGAAATCAAGACAAGAATGATCATGTTCTGGTTTAAGTTGTTAACTGGCAGGAGCAAGATATCTAGTCTGATATACAAAATGACATATGTTTCACAATCAAATGAACAAATGCATTTTAAATGGAATAATTACATAAAAGATATATTAAACAAGTTAGGTTTTAGCAATTTGTGAATTTTTCAAAATACTTGTACTATGAATAGAAATCATTTCAAAGCTGTAGTTAAACAGCGGTTAAAAGATCAATTTATACAGAAATGGTTCCAAGAGATAGAAAACTCTTCTCGTGGTAAATTCTATTCCATATTTAAGCCAAACTTTCAGTATGAATCATATCTAACAAGACCAAATGAAAAAGATAGGAAAATTATTTGTAAATTCCGCATGTCTAATCTAAATTTCCCAATAGAGACTGGACGCTGGAATGCAACTCCAAAATCAGATAGAATATGCCCTTTATGTCAAACAGGTATAGGTGATGAACCGCATTATTTGTTTAAATGCCAAAATACTTATACATCATCAATAAGAAAAATATATATCCATAATTATTACACTACAAACCCAAGCAATTTTAAGCTGAAAGGAATGATTTCTATTTGTAATTTACATGTTTTACCTAAAATAGGTCGTTTTCTAGAGAAAACAATTAAGGCTTTAAGTGACACAAGATAAATGCAGTGCTATTATTCTGTAGTATTATATATTTACATGTTGTATACACAATCTGCGCTCACTTTGCTATGTAATTGAAATTTATTAAAATGTTGACCTCTTGTAACACACCTCGTGTGTCATGAGTGTAAAATAAAACTTGAAACTTGAAATATAATCTATCTGAAATCAGATGTATTTGACGTCTCTGCTGAAATGAAATATCAAATCATAAAATTAACCATGTCTTTACTAAAACATATTCGTTTTATCATATAAACATATACATGCAACTCAAGCAGTTAGAAATATAATAATCAGTCTCACTATATTAATTATATTCATGTCATAAAATGGTGTTATTAAGATCATATGTATAAATTTAATATTCAATTATAGCCTTTAACTGAGGTCAATACCTGGATTTATCAACCCGAGAAAAGATATATTAACCGATGACGCAGTCCGAGGTCAATATTTCTTTTCTCGGGTCGATAAATCCAGGTATCGACCGAAGTCAAAGGCTACAACTGTTTTATTATTTTTAAAACAGTAATGTTAGCAATCTGAAAAAAAAATCACCGCAAAAATCTACGGAAGCGGGACGATGCGTTTGTTTGGACACACGTCATAATTCTATTTTTAGAAACACCCAGTCCTTCAGCAAAAATCACGCGCTCCAAGTCAATATCGGTTTTTATCGGTGGACACGTGATGCACTCCTGGCAAATCAATTGTCGGGAATAATATGAAAAAAATAATAACAGGAAATATTTAGAACATTTGAAATTGCTTTTCAAAATCGTAGTTATTCAATTTCGTTAAACATAACAGTATCAATTATATAACAATGCTGGAGAAGAACCTTCACTTAAATTAGATACTCAAATACTATGAAATTCAAAAAGTATATGAATTGTATATGATTCGCAGTCCTTTCAATTAATTTATTAACTCAGAGATAGTCTGTTTTGGACAAGTTAGATATTTTTCCAGATATAGTTCTCTGACCAATCTTATGAAGGGTAGACGAGTAGGTTGTCATTAACCAACTTAAAAATAAAATAGATAAATAAAAGGAATTACTTTACGCTTCCTATACATCAATCCATAGACGTAATATATACGTCTTTGATAAATTCGAAAGCAAAATACTAAATGACATGAAAAGTTGTTGCCTAATTCCGTGTTGAAACTTGATTCGACTCCCAGAGATACTGTATACATATACTATTAATAACCCTTAGTTTGTGACACTAATTGGGAAATAACAGAAATCTGTTATCTGGAGAACGGCTCCATTCTGGACCCGGGCAAATATCCCGGGTCTGTGCCCCCGGGCACTTAAAAATCCAAGTTCCTGAAGGTACACTAATTAGGTGTATACTGGTACCTAATCTAAATCACAGTTACAGGTAAACATATATACATACAGTCTGAAGAATCTCCTAGAAGAGATTCAAGATTTCAAGATTTTTTTATTACGCTCTGACACACAAAGTGTGTAACAAGAGGTCAAACAAAATAACATCAATCAAAATAAAACATGACAGAGAGAGTAGATTACACATGGACATATTAAGCATTATTTCATAGACAGATTCAGCATTATTTCATAGATAAATTCAGCAATATTTCTTAGATAGATTCAGCAATATTTCATAGA
>NW_018407601.1:10233-28201 GCF_002113885.1 Mizuhopecten yessoensis
ATATTTTCGAATCCCCATATCTCTGACGCGTATAACAGTATAGGCAATATTAATGTATCAAAAAGTTCAAACTGTAGGTCTACTGGTAAATTGATATTTCTGATTTTCCTATATAAAGCAAATAATGCTTTCTGGGCTTGTTCAGCTAGTTTCTTTTTCGCCTTACCAAAGTTTCCAGTATAGTTAAACAATAACCCAAGGTACGGATAAGAATCTACAATTTCAATTTCCTCTCCGCAAAGCATAAATGTACTATTGATTTTCGATTTTCGTTTTGAAAAGACAACTATTTTAGATTTATTTGTATTAACATGTAATTTCCATATTTTACAATAATCGCCGAAGACATCTAAAGCTTTCTGTAGACCCTCGGGCGATTCTGCCAGTACAACAGTGTCATCATAGAAGAGATGAAAGTACTAAAGACTCGTTGTTATGAATTTTTCTTTTTATAATATTTCTTCGTCCGTAAGGATTATTTTTCTGATTTATAATACATGTATATTTATATATCGGTTATGCAATGACGACGAAAACGGATATAATTTTTGGATAGAATTTGCAAATAGAGGATTTTCCCCCAAATTTCTTATAGTCTACTAAATTAGAACAAATGTTTAAATAATTTCATTAGGTAATGTACGTTATAAACGTTTTAACGTACATGAACATTCTAAGGAAAAAAATAGTTATAACAACTGTCGATATACATGTATATAATATGTATAAATATAGATTTGTTCCAATATATACTAAAGATATATGCTTTTGAAAAGTAATTCTACTCTTACTTAATACTCGTCGAATTTATTTAAACAAAAAATCTGTGAAAAACACATCAAGTTATATGAATGCATAACCAAGGACTTTATCCAATTCCGTGTACAATATCTAATTTTAAACATAAAACATTATATCAACATGTTTGTAAGTCCCAGGTATTGTTTATTTAGGTGAATTACGATGTTAAAACAGCTTTTTCTCAGAAGTTAATTTAATGATTTGGTTCATTGATAAAGATACTAAATTGTGCAACTGACTGCGATGAGCAGCGTTTTACATTTACGGGTTATGAAAAGTTGTAACAATTTGTGACCACTACCTTGTTCAAATTTATTCGGAAATATAATAGTACACAAGCTGATTGAGATTTATCATAATATTTAATTTCCAAGTTCGTTTTATGGTATAAAATGTGCATTTATGTCTATTATCGCTATCACATTGCTGTAGTACAACTGTTAAGGAGAGAAGTTGTTATAACTTGTGCCCAATCCTCTTCCTTGAATTTAGAAGCAATAAAATATGTTTTAATTAAAATGAAATATGTTGAAAGATTTTTTTTTCTAAACGATGACCAAGTCCCGCCTAATATTGAAAGCGAAATTGATTGGCACACGAGACGTCTCTGACGAGACAGAGCTTACCAGACACATAGGAAATGTTCAAAGAAAATGTGTTCTATTTTGATGCACGTTCATATAAGACAAGATAATACAAATTTGAAACGTTTTATTGTAAAAAACGTTTGCGTTGCTGTTCGGTGAGATACAATTGCAAAATCTGTTTTTTGACGTTTTTAAAGTTTTGAGTTTAGTGGGTGAATTCATTTTCTCAGCTTTATCTGGCAAGATAATCATATATGTGTAATTACCCATTCTAAATTGTCCAGTCGGCGGCACGCGACGCAAATATTCAAAAGAGCCACCAAATTAACTATTCAGCTTATGTGTTCACAGGAGGGTGGGGTCACTGATAAGGCGGGGTACTTACCTGGAACGATGATTGGCTTGTTTCGCAGGTGATTGATGGCTAAGAAATTTGCCAACAGAGTCATCAATGTACGTTTTTGTTAGAACAAGAAGTCTATTGTCTACTATTACGGAATAAGATAATGAGTTTTGACCACATCGGCCTTTGAAAATTGAAATTTAACCCGGGCTACTCAAAATATTTAAATAATAATAAAAGCACGAACTTACTCCGTGATAAAAGTACATAATCTGTTATGTATTATACTTGGCTCTGAGACATCTAAAGCCATAGTAAGTATCACTTTCTTCTCCTCTTACCTGGACGTTTAATCATTGTGAAATGATAAAAAAAAAAGTTTTAGAATGCAAGTGACCTTCACTTTCGACTTTCTTCATATCATTAAAGCGTTTCATCGTTTTTCTTTCTTCTTTACATATACAATTCATATCCAGTTTTGGTTTTCTAAAACAGATAATGCCTATGTGGTCAAACAATCCAACATATGGACTTCAATATCTATTTACGTAAAATACGTATTTCAATTAACTTATATTTACATATAGAATAATATTTAATTTTCAGACTGATGTCACTTTTTGGAGTTGGAAAATTGCGTATTTTCTTTGAAAAAATACTTAGAAGTTTCCTTTGATTGAACTGTTAAGCGTTCACATCATCTGCACATCAATCAATAAGATCAAGAACAAACGATTAAATCAACCTTAATGACTTTTGTTAATTCATAATCATAATGTCATTTCCAATGTTTCATGTGTTATGACATTGCAATAACAATGTCATATATATAAATGAGAAAATAAACCAGAGACATATTTACTATATATGTAATAGGTAATTCTCTTTAATCCAATATATGTTATACCAGACAAAAAATTAAATATAATATAAATATATATATATAATTTAGTCCGATTCTGCCCCGATCATGTAATTGCATTTTTTTTTATCAAATATAGCTTATACCAGATAAGGATAATTAAATATATACAATAAATCTATATAAATAAGTCCGATCCTGCCCCGTTTCTGTCCGTTCCTGTAAATCGTCGCCCGTTTCTGCCCGTTCCTGTAAATCGTCGCCCGTGTCTGTCCGTTCCTGCCCAATCCATATAAACTTTTAAATGCAAAAATAGGCCAAAAAAAAACCCCGACGAATTACTAAATATATACATCTTATAACATACACGGTCCCGAGTTCGGACATCCTGATCAGGAAATCAAATGTTAGATATATCCGTTTATTTTTCGTCATATAAGTTAAGTTAGAAATGAACACAGTTAAAAGATGTGACATGATGATTTTCAAAAGAGAAAGAAGTAACTTGAACTACAAAATACTGAATGTATACATCTTACAAGAAACACGGTCCTGAGCGGGGACATCCTGATAAGGAAATCAAATGTTAGATTTATCCGTTATTATTCTTCACATTAGTAAATTTAGCAATGAATACGGTCAAAACATGTATAATAATGACTTTTAAATGGAAACATTTAAACATGAACGACGAAATGCTTACTAAATACATCTTATAACATACACGGTCCTGCGCGGGGACATGATCCTGATCAGGAAATCAAATGCTAACTATATACGTTTTAAGTCTTCACATTAGTAAAGATAGCAATGCATACGGTCAAAAAAGAAGTCATAATGACTTTAAATGGTAACATTTGAACATGAACGAGGAAATACTTAATACTTACATCTTATAACATACACGGTCCTGCGCGGGGACATCCTGATCAGGACATCAAATGCTAATTATATACGTTTTAAGTCTTCACATTAGTAAAGATAGCAATGCATATACGGTCAAAAGAGAAGTCATAATGACTTTAAATGCAAAAATAGGCAAAAAACCCGACGAATTACTAAATATATACATCTTATAACATACACGGTCCCGAGTGTGGACATCCTGATTTGGAAATCAAATGTTAAATATATCCGTTTATTTTTCGTCATATAAGTTAGGTTAGGGGTAAACACGGTTAAAAGATGTGTCATTATGATATAAAAAAAAGTTGGTAACATGAACGATGAAATACTATATATAAACATCTTACAATAAACACGGTCCCGAGTGTGGACATCCTGATCAGGAAATCAAATGTTAAATATATCACGTCTTTTTTGTCATATAAGTTAAGTTAGGGATGATAACGGTAAAAAGATGTCATAATGCTTTTCAAAATAGAAAGAAGTAACTGGAACTGCAAAATACTGAATGTGTGATGAATGTACATATCGTAATCCTACCTTCGCTGATTTAGCATATTATTCAGGGTAGATACGTTGACCTGTTGGCGTTAATCTTTTGTGGTATGTCTCCGTAATTCAAACGCTTAGAAGACAGATAGTTTTCGAGGTACAATTAAAACGTACTGGTGAATATACCTCATTCACCGCGAGGTGTCGCTAATATAGCAAGAGGGTATAAATAAGCAGAATCCGGCGGATTCATATAGGCGCGAAACCCGTCATCCATCCATCCATCCAACAATCGGCCCAGTTCTGTTCTGATCTCGGCGTATGTACAGCAGTGACAGATCGCAAGTACCTAATATATGCGAGACCGGCTTTGTGTTGGAAAGATAAAAGTGACTGAATAAGTCTTGCCTTGATCCACACACTGCCTGGAAGATATATTAAATAAACGATTGAGTGCTGTATCGAGATACCGTTAGACAGAAGGTGTCACGGGCATAGGGTATGCAGTGCTAGTCGAGACCAGGCTAGTCGTGACTAGGTTTAGTCGTTAGTGCTAGTCGTGACTAGGGTTTGTCGCGACCAGGATAGTCCCGACTAGGGTAGTCGTGACTAGGTATAGTCGTTAGAGCTAGTCGTGACTAGGGATAGTCGTGGTCATTAGAGAGTGCCGTAGTTGTATACTAATATCACGGCGCGACTAGATCATATAGCTAGGTAGCTGACTATAGGGCAACTATAGTGACTATGGCTAGCGTCGACTAGGTAGTCGAGTTGAGTACTACCTGGATTGTACGGTAGTGTGTGTAGTGTGTTATATTAATACAGAGCAGATAGCTTTGGTAATAGTTCTATAGCCGTGCAGTAATTATTCTGTTCATATCATGTATTAAGCATTAGGTAATAGGTATGCTGGTTACAAGGTAGTAACACATATTTGTATATATTTGCAACTATAGTATAGTTATAATCAAGCTTACAGCACAGGGATCCTTAGAAGTGACTAGGGTACGGACCCCGGAACGTTACATAATTTTGGTGGCAGCGTGTGGGATCCCTGTGGTTAGGTTTCTGCATTATAATTTGTGTTAAGTAGAATAAACCTGTACTGTTTTTATAGTCATACCTTATGGTTATTTGTATTGGTTTGTAAAGATGGCTAGCTATGTAGAGTATGATGTTCTCAGTCCATTAGAGGATGACGAGGAAAATTTTAGCCACAGAAGGGACGTGTTGTACCATGGTCGTGCAAACCCTATAACACCAGTGATAAAAAGGCATGTCAGTTATTCAAATCTAAACCTCGTAGACCTAGGGACTTTGGTATTGCATCGAGTGATAGAACTAGAGGGGTAGATACGCAGCACATAGATGTCCCCAGGTTATCCACAGATATGGATGTTGATAAGGTTGAGGATGAAATCAGACGAATGGGGGATGAGTTGTCTAGGTAACAGACAAAGAGTGAAGGTATTCTAAAACCGTCTCCAACTACAAGGCCATATATTGATAGGAAATTGGACCACCCCAGAGAGAGAGCCCGTTCAAGAACAGAGCAGCTCCCTGACTATGTTGGTGACATTGATGGAGGTAGTCATGATTGGGTGACACAAAGGAATTCTCAGAGACGTCGCGGGAGGCCAGTATATGAGCATGACAGCGGTAGTGAGGATGATGAAGAACAAGAGTATACCAGAAAACCACGCAACACTCCAAGGAAGGGCAGACATGTGAAGGCTGCAACATATGATGGTTCCACCTCATGGGTCGACTACAAATCTCATTTTGAGACTTGTTTCCGTATCAACAACTGGTCGGATTATGAGAAGGGTCTATATTTGGCTGTTGCACTCAAGAAGATTATAAGTCCCTGGTCAGCGCATTAGAAGAACGTTTTGCTCCTCCTAACCAAACAGTGTTATACCGGGTTCAACTCTTAGAGAGGCGACAGAAAGCAGCAGAAAGTCTGCCAGAGTTGGGACAAGCAATTAGACGGCTAGTAAACCTGGCATACCTGACAGTGCCCAGTGATGTGCGTGATACCTTGGCTAAGCAGCAATTCATTGAGGCTCTAGCTGATTCAGACATGAGAATCAGGATAAAACAAGTTAGACCTCAAAATCTGACAGACACTATACGGTTAGCTGTGGAACTGGAGGCCTACACTCGAGCTGAAAAGAAATGGAGTGATGGTAAAGCTCATCTGAGAGCCACAAACACAGAGGACAGTCCTACTACAGAGAAGGCTATTGTGACTACAGAGAAAGCTAGTCAGAACTCTGATATGTCTAGTCTATTAAGAGGCATACAACAGCAACTACAGTCCTTACAAGATGATGTAGTGAAGCTGAAAGGAAGTAATAGGAGTTCAAGTCAGCAAAGACCAAATAGAGACAAGGCTAGTCGAACAACTTGCTACTATTGCAATGAGGAGGGTCATTTTCGCAGGAATTGCCCGAAATTGAAAATTCAGGCAACCACTGACAATGGAGCAGATAAGCCAGTGGCGAAGCGAGTTAGAACTCGGAGTAGACGGAAACAGACTGAACATAAGGCTAATATAGGAGTCTCATCAGCTTTTCATGAAGCTGGCATGTAAATTAAGACTGACAAACATGGTGCCAAGGCAAAGTTGCTGGTCGATACAGGGGCAACCATAACTTTGATTTCTGAAGATCTGTATAACCACATTTCTCAGGCGGCTAGACCCGAGTTAAAGCAGATAAGTAAAGAGGTCTTGACAGCAAGTGGAGACAAATTACCTATCCTCGGACAAGTGAGGTTTAACATCAGATTGGAGGACGACACAAACATACTGGTAGAAGCGGTTGTTGCGAATATGAGGGAACTATGGGTTGTTTCCGAGTGTGTACAACTGAGAAGATTGTAGTACCAGCAAAATCAGAGGTCATAGTCTCTGGGAAGGTGTGTGTGCCTGATGGTAAGGCCATGCAGGGGAACGCCTTACTAGAGGAAGGATTTTAATCTTTTTCGAAGAGCGACCGTGCTATCATTGGTCGTTCACTGGTGGACAATACAGCTACAGTGCCTGTACGAATGATGAATACCAGAGGAAGATTAGTTGATCTATCCTGCACTTAAATAGCACAAGTTAGTGGAATTCAGAGTGTAGTAGAGGAAATAGAAGGAGCACAGCCTCACAAAAAAACAGCTTAAGAGAAGACCTGGCTAAGCTACTAGAAGCATCGAAAACAAACCTTACCGGCCAACAATACGAGGAGCTGAGACATCTTGTGCGAAAGTATGAAGGTTTGTTTGCTGCATCAGATGAGGACTTGGGGCGAACAGATGTCGTGAAGCATAAGATCAATACAAGAGATGCTCGTCCGATAAAACAGCCTTAACGACGTATCCCAGACAATATGGGACCAGAAGTTGACAAACAAGTGCAGAACATGCTCGACCGAGGTATTATAAAGAAATCCTCTAGTCCTTGGAGCTCAGGCATTGTTTTGGTCAAGAAAAAGGATGGGACAATGCGGTTTTGCGTAGATTACAGACGACTTAACGCTGTCAGCATTCCCGATGCATACCCTCTGCCTCGTATTGACGAGACACTAGATCAACTAGCTGGATGTTCATGGTTTTCGACACTAGACCTGAACTCTGGATACTGGCAGGTAGAGTTGGATTCGGAGGACCGTGCCAAAACCGCATTCGCCACTCGCACAGGGTTGTACGAGTTCCAAGTTATGCCCTTTGGTTTAAATTCAGCCCCAGCAACATTCGAACGATTAATGGAGACTGTACTGGCAGGACTACAGTGGCAGGTGTGCCTCATATACCTTGATGATGTCATTATTGTGGGAAGATCATTTGAGGAGATGATGGACAATCTCGAAAAAGTATTTGACCGATTGTTAGCTGCTGGGTTGAAATTGAAAGCTAGGAAGTGCCTTCTATGTGCAAAAGAGGTTCTATACCTAGGGCATGTCATTTCAGAGTCAGGTGTTTCAACAGATCCTGCGAAAACAAGAACGGTGGAGCAATGGCCTGTTCCTGTCAATGTGCGAGAGGTGCGCTCTTTTCTTGGATTCTGTAGCTATTATCGAAGGTTTATTAAGGATTTTGCTAAAATTGCCAAGTGCCTTCACAAACTCACAGAAAAAGGACGAACGTTTCAGTGGAGTTCCTCTTGCCAGGAAGCATTTGAGACTCTTAAGAGGTTGTTGGTAAAAGCACCTGTCCTTGCGCATCTAGACTTTACCAAGGAGTTTATACTAGATACCGATGCGAGCAATGACGCTATCGGTGCAGTGTTTTCTCAGATAGTGGATGATGTTGAGAGGCCAGTAGCATTCGCCAGTCGGACTCTTACTAAAGCAGAGCGAGGGGATTGCGTGACCAGAAAGGAACTGTTGGCAGTTGTATACTTCACCAAGTACCTGCGCCATTACCTGTATGGTAGAAGGTTCACAGTACGGACGGACCATAGTTCGCTTCGTTGGCTGCTGAACTTCAAAGATCCCGAAGGACAGATGGCTAGGTGGCTACAAGCGCTGAGCTCATTTGAAATGACAATCGTCCATCGACCTAGAGTCAAACATCTGAATGCTGATAGTCTCAGCCGGTTACTCTGCAGGCAATGTGGGTTCGAACCACAATGGGAAACCAAGATTGAGACCACAGATCAGGTTATGAGTGTACAAAACCCCAATGAATGTAACGAGATTGCTTCCCCAGAACTACCAGCAGATAGTGAAGAACTGTCTTTGTCACAGAAACAAGAGGCAGATGAGGATATTCAACTTGTTGGAACTTGGGTCCTTGACAAGAAACGACCACCATTCAATGCTATTGCTGGCAGGAATATCACTGTGTGATCATTATGGATGCAGT
This sequence comes from Mizuhopecten yessoensis, assembly GCF_002113885.1. NCBI lineage: Eukaryota > Metazoa > Mollusca > Bivalvia > Pectinida > Pectinidae > Mizuhopecten > Mizuhopecten yessoensis. The sequence continues at coordinate 19,082 of NW_018407601.1, forward strand.
TTGAGGCTTTGTTTGTCAAAGACAACCTATTGTACAGAGGGACTTCTAGCGGAAATCCACAGGTTGTTCTACCACGAAAAGAACGAAGGACCGTCCTTTCTCATACGCATGACAACAAGACAGCCGGTCACTTGGGAATGAAGCAAAGATTAGACAAACGTTTTACTGGCCTGGGCTTAAAGGCGTTGTCAAACGATATGTAGCTGGATGTGTACCGTGTTGTCGAGGAAAGTCTCCTACCAAAGCAAAAAGAGCGCCAATGCAAATGGTCAAAGCAGGGTTTCCTATGGAACGAATAGGAATAGACATCCTCTGTGAATTACCCCAAACCGACCAAGGAAACAGACACATATTGGTGATATCAGATTATTATACCAAGTGGACTGAATGCTTCGCCATGAGAGACATGGAAGCCAAGACTGTCGCAAGAATTCTGGTTGAAGAAGTGATTTGTAGGTTTGGTGTACCCAGCACCGTTCATTCAGACCAGGGTTCCCAATTTGAGAGTGCTCTTTTCCAGGAAATGTGCAAGCTCTTGGAGATAAAGAAAACACGAACGACCCCATACCACCCAAAGTCGGATGGAATGGTCGAACGATTTAACAAAACGTTAGTCAACATGTTAAAAGGTTTTGTTAATGACCAACAAACAGACTGGGACCTGCACTTACCATACGTGACCATGGCTTACAGGTCAGCTGAACATGAAACAACGGCCAACACCCCAAACTTCATGATGTTGGGCAGGGAGACCAGCACCTCATTGGATATCCAGTATTCAATGCCTCAGGATGTCAAAGTCATACCCCAAAATATGTGGGCATGGCGGCTGAAAGAGAAGATGGAGGATGCCCATAATATAGTGAGACAGCATGTTAAAGGAGCCATGTTGAGACAGAATAAGAATCATGACTCCAAGCTGTCCTGGCAGAACTTCAAACCAGGCAATGAAGTTTTTGTGTTCTTTCCTCAAGGTATCAAGTCGGTGAAGAGGACCGTACAAGGTGCTAACTAAGTTGACAGACGTCACCTACAGAGTGCGTTGCGGACGCAAGGGGAAGTCACAGTCATCCATGCAGATCGTATGAAGTTACGAGAGGGTCAGGTCATGAGCGGTGAAAATACCCAAGAAGCGAGAGGGTTAAGGGATCGACAAACACAGGTCGATGAGAGTTGTTTCAAATACTTGAAAGTAGGGGATGCTGCGTCATCTAGAGAAATGAATGGGAGTGTGATGGAAGATGTTCATATGGAGGTGGAGAATGATGTGAATAACAGTGATTCAGTCAGAAATGGAGAGAAAGCGTTTGAGAACAACTCCAGGCAAACACGCACTCGACGACCACCTAGGTGACATTCTAGTTACACTTCAGAATATAAGGTAGATCAGACTATTTATGTTATCACTATATGAGGGTAACATTTGATGTTGCAGAAGAATCATAGTGTATATTTTTGATCGATGTCGTTACATCTTAGAGAGTTCAGTATCGGAGTTGTTTTATTTCTATAACGCGAGGACGCGTTGTTCTCGGAGGCGTGGGTAATGTGATGAATGTATATATCGTAATCCTACCTTCGCTGATTTAGCATATTATTCAGGTTAGACACGTTGATCTGTTGGCGTTAATCATTTGTGGTATGTCTCCGTAATTCAAACGCTTAGAAGACAGATAGTTTTCGATGTACAATTAAAACGTACAGGTCAATATACCTCATTCACCGCTAGGTTTCGCTAATATAGCAAGAGGGTATAAATAGGCAGAATCCAGCAACAATCGGCCCAGTTCTGTTCTGATCTCGGCGTGTGTAGAGCAGTGACAGATCGCAAGTACCTAATATATGCGAGACCGGCTTTGTGTTGGAAAGATAGAAGTGACTGAATAAGTCTTGCCTTGATCCACACACTGCCTGGAAGATATATTAAATAAACGATTGAGTGCTGTATCGAGATACCGTTAGACAGAAGGTGTCACGGGCATAGGGTATGCAGTGCTAGTCGCGACCAGGCTAGTAGTTACTAGGTATAGTCGTTAGTGCTAGTCGTGACTAGGGTAGTCGCGACCAGGCTAGTCCTGACTAGGGGTAGTAGCGACCAGGCTAGTCGTGACTAGGGTAGTCGTGACTAGGTATAGTCGTTAGAGCTAGTCGTGACTAGGGATAGTCGTGGTCATTAGAGAGTGCCGTAGTTGTATATTAGTATAAGGCTGTCATGATCGGCGCGACTAGGTCATATAGCTAGGTAGCTGTCTATAGGGCAACTATAGTGACTAGTGCTAGCCGCGACTAGGTAGTCGAGTTGAGTACTGACTGGATTGTACGGTAGTGTGTGTAGTGTGTTATATTAATACAGAGCAGATAGCTTTGGTTTTAGTTCTATAGTCGTGCAGTAATTATTCTGTTCATATCATGTAGTAAGCAAGGTATGCTGGTTACAAGGTAGTAACACATATTCGTATATATTTGCAACTGTAGTATAGTTATAATTAAGCTTACAGCACAGGGATCCTTAGAAGTGACTAGGGTGCGGACCGCGGAACGTTACAAATGAATACATCTTACAAAAAACACGGTCCTGAGCGGGGACATCCTGATCAGGATATCAAATGTTAAATATATCGGTTGTTAGTCTTCACATTAGTAAAGATAGCAATTCATACGGTCAAAAGATAAGCCATAATTAATTTTAAATGCAAAAATAGGCAAAAAAACCACCGACGAATTACTAAATATATACATCTTATAACATACATGGTCCCGAGTGTGGACATCCTGATCAGGAAATCAAATGTTAAATATATCCGTTTATTTTTCGTCATATCAGTTAGGTTAGGGATGAACACGGTTAAACGATGTATCACTATGATTTAAAAAAAGTTGGTAACATAAACGATGAAATAATATATATAAACATCTTACAATAAACACGGTCCTGAGCGGGGACATCCTGATCAGGATATCAAATGTTAAATATATCCGATCTTTTTCGTCATATAAGTTAAGTTAGGGATGAACACGGTTAAAAGATGTGTCATTATGATTTTTAAAAACAAATGGTAACATGAACGATGAAATACTATATATAAACATCTTACAATAAACACGGTCCTGAACGGGGACATCCTGTTCAGGAAATCAAATGTTAAATATATCCTGTCTTTTTCGTCATATAAGTTAAGTTAGGGTTGTAATGTTAGCAATGAATACGGTCAGCAGCGTATATGTACGTACTTAGCCGATTTTATTGAATTTTTTTTTAATCGATAATTAGGTCAATGACCTTGACCTTTGAGACAATGGCCTTTGTTTGAGGAGCACCTGTGGTCCTATGATTAGGCCAATGACCTTTGAGATAATGGCATTTGTTTGAGGAACACCTGTGATCCTTTGTTTGAGGATCACCTATGAAATCAATAATATAAAAATCAATCATTGAATGGCACCTGTGATCCATGTTCCGAAGATCCCCTTTTAGTGTCTGGGAATTCGGTCACTCTGTGTAAAAATAGAACAGGTATCTAGGTGAAATTTGTAAAGGCATTGGTGTGGGTAAGGGAAAACACAGGTTCTCCGAGGTCATTGACCTACCTAAAAATACGGTCAGTGGGGAAAACCCCACATATGGTGTGAAGAAAAAATATGAACTTTGGTGTCTGAGAATACGTTCAGTGGCTAGTGTAGAGATAAAAATAGATCATTGTTTTAAGGGGAACACCTGCAAGACAATGTTCTTTGTGAGTCAATGTTTTAAGGGGAACACCTGCAAGACAATGGTCTTTGTGAGACAATGGTCTATATAAAGTGAAGGTTCACAAGTAATATTGGAGTGATGAATCGATTATTCTGTGAGGATTCAAAAATAAGACCGTTGACTAATCAATATCATCAAAAATATCCAATCAGCAGTAACAGAAGGTTAACACAGGTAATGGTCTTTATAAAGTGAAGGTTCACAAGTAACTTTGGAGTGGTGAATCGATTATTCTGTGAGGATTCAAAAATAAGGCCATTGACTAATCAATATCATCAAAAATATCCAATCAGCAGTAACAGAAGGTTAACACAGGTTACACTTAAAATATTTTAAAAGACTGTGAGAGAAAAAAAAATGGAGGAAAAACACAAGCTAAAGTTGAGAAGAAATTGGATATTTCTAGTGAACAATTTACCCACGAAGGATATAGTACGCATTTTGCATCCAAATAACATACTTACAGACTATATGGTGGAAGACATAGAGACAGAAAGGAACAAGTATGATAAAGCCAGAACATTTTTGAGTATATTAACCAGAAGAGGACTATCTGCATTTAGTAAATTACGTGAGAGCTTGATAAATTTAGGAAGACAGGATATAGTATGTGTTTTGGACATGACTGATTAGGTCAACAGATCTGTGGCATTGTATGGGTAGGTCATTTGAGTTATAAATAGCCTTTTTCGGTTAGATACATGCTAGGATTCTGTATTTATTTCTGCAGAATGTGTACACAAAAACAAGCACAATTTACAAAAGATTTATAAATAGAATTCTTGGTTGGCAACAAACACTTATGAATAAATATCAATAAAAATTTCCCATGGAAATGTACCGAAAAATATATATCCTACGTCACTCAACGTCTATATAAACCCCATCAGAACGGCAGGAGAAGTAACAGTTGTCAGCAGATCACTGAGAGCTCAACACACTTTACGAACTCCCTCCTACAGAACCAAAAACAAAAAGGTCAGGAACTCCATGCTCACCAATCCTGGTGCCTGGCACAGAGGAAAAGACACCAAGCAAGGCAAAGAATATAGATACGGACGCTACAAAATCGCTGCGAAAGAAACTGATTTTTGAAGAAAATGCAAGAAGCAGCTTTGAAAATGAGCCTGAGGTGTTATATATTGCCGAAAGTCCAGTAAAAATAAATAAACTGGAACAAGAAAGTCCTGTAAAGACACAGAACAAGAAACAACACAGCAAGCAGACAGAGAACAAGAGCCCTAGATCGTTACAACAGAGTAGCAAAAAGAACATTTGTCAATTAGACATTGGTAATTTCATTTATGTTGTTGCCAACCGATTTCAGGGCAAGCATTGGATTCACATTAGGACTTATGAAAAACGACAGGATAATTCTACATTTCCAACGAAAAATGGAATTGCCCTGGATTGGAGAAATGGAAGAAACTCACGACTTGGCATGCTGATAAAATGGACGAAGCTATTCAAGAATACGACGAAAAAGAGGACATTGACGTGAAGATTCACCTTGGAGATAATTAGTATGTGTGTGTTAAGAAGGGGTACCCCGTCGTTAACATCAGACGATGGTTCCTACCCGAAAACGAGAATAACATTGTACCAACACGCAAGGGAATTACATTGACATTCAGACAATGGGAGAAAGTCAAGGACGCCATGGTAGTGTTACAAGACCTAATTGGAGTAGAACTTGAGAAAGTAACCTTCTGTGAACTCGAACACCAAAATGAAATGGGGACAATAGAGTGCACTCACTGCAATCCAAATGGAAGGGAAGGTTACACCACCTGGTAAAGAAAATGAAAAGACAATTTAAGAATTAATTGTTTTCTAATTTTTAAAAGCTTTTTTCTTAGATTAAAGTATCAATTTATTATAACCATATATTTTAATACAAGTAAATGTAGTATCACTGTCAATATATATTTGGATATATTTGTAAATGTTCATGTTGGATACCCTCTCGTCCAATTCATGACATGTCACTTTTTTGAGGTCAGAGAGGAAATAAATAAATAATGTGTATGCTATTGTCATGCGTTTGTCCTTCTTGCTGTCATATAAATGTGTTTATTAAGAGTGAACGACCATTTGAAATGTTGACATCAAAGGAGCAGCAGTACTTGGAGAGTATATGGTCGGACCCCAAACATGCAGGGCCATTTAGTGGACCATACAAGTTGTACCAGATTGTTAAAAAGGAAGGGAAGTTTAAGATCGGTCTGACACGTTTCAGAGAGTTTTTTTGCGGGGCAAGATGCCTACACTTTACAGAGACATGATTCTCCGTTTTGACAAGGGAAAAGGGGCAAAAAATATCATCGTACAGGAATATCTACGATCTGTAAACGTACACATCATATTTACCGAGAATGAAACTAAATCGAACTTCGCAGAAATTACCATCAAGACCTTAAAAAACAGAATGTTTCGCATGTTTACATTTAATAACTCTTACAGATACATTGATCGTTTGGAGGACATAACTGACAGCATCAACAACACACCATCAAGACCACTTGGTGGTATTCCCCCTGCAGAAGTAAATAAAAAAAAAACGAAGACGAGGTCAGATTAAACGCGTATCTAGTAAGAACTAAGACTAAATTAAGAACCAAACCAGTGAAAGAAAAAATGAAGAAACCCAAAAGAAAGAGAACAAAATCTTTTTACAAATTTAAAATAAATGACCACGTGAGAATAACCCATTTAAAAATTCCATTTTTGAGAGAATACCAACAAAAGTGGACGGGAGAAGTGTTTAAAGTGGCAGACAGATTCAAAAGGCAAGATTTATCTATTTATAAAATCAAGGACTTTATGGACGAGCCGGTATCAGGAACCTTTTATCAAGAGGAACTTCAGAAAGTAGTCAAAAGTGAAGAAACCGCGTGGAAGATCGACGAGATATTACAGGAAAGGAAGACAAAGAATGGACCGGAAGTTCTCGTGTCCTGGCAACATTGGCCCAAAAAATTCAATTCCTGGATCAAAAAGGCCGATTTACAATCGGTATAAAATAAACAATAAAGTCGTTGTCAGTCAATGATACTACTGTTTGTGTACTCTTAGATTTGTAGCTAAATTTGACCAATGGGTTTCATGGGATTGTTTGTCATTATGTTTAATGAAGCAAAACACTTAGGAGGTGCATATAAAGATGTCTCGTAATCGGGTTGTTGTCATTTTTGTGAAAAAGAACAGAAGAGAGAGTAATGATCTCCAGGACTAGTTCATTTGACGGCGGCTTATTACCAGACGCCAGCATGAATACAACATCCAGTATATCATCTAGTTTGAATTCCTTGTGCGAAAGGTACAGTCTACATATCAATGTCGTCAAATGTGTGGGAGTACTTGTAGCATCTAACGTGCTTCATATGTTTGGATGACTTGCCCATCCCCGGATTGAACCTGATTCGTTCTTGTACATATTAGATCCAGTCAACACATGTGCTCCATTACACTCAACATATTTTATTAACTTCACATTGGAGAGTTCCACATATAACAGATGGCGAGTATGGACGAGTTATGTCACTTTACCTGACTGAATATATACAATAGACAGATACCACATTCCGTCTTTTTTTCTTTTTTTCTTAAAGAATTAATCATCTCAAATGAAATATTTATAGAAAATTAACCTTTCTCTTTCTTTAAACTTATCAATTATAATAATATGAAATGTTCTACAGTAATTAATACAATGCTAATTAATCATAAGTACTTCCAAACTGTTCCTGGCATGAACTGTACTAAATTGTGTTCAATGCTCACTACTCAACTGTTCAAGTGTTCAATGTTCAAGTGTTCAAGTGTTCAACGTTCAACTGTTCAATGTTCAACTTTAAACTAAAAATCACACCCAGTGTTTACTGGTAATTAAACAAACTTTTCTGATCAAAACTTGACTAAATAAACATATAAAGCACTTTGTTCGATATACTTTTGTGATCCAAGTCTATGTCATGACAAAATCGCGAAATTTCACTGGTTGTTTAACTTCTCGCGTTGGCCTATGTTGTCGCATAGGAAAAGTTTGTTGGCGCGATTCGCATGTAGGGGTCTGTACCTTTTCCTCCCTCGACTTCGGATCAATCTTATCCTCATCATCTAGACCACAATCAGTATTCTCAATTTCATTGGATATTTCCAAGTTAGGGACTTCAGAATTTGACACAGTTTTGTATGACACATTTTCATTGGTTCTATCACTGTTTCTAGACACAGTAGATTCTGGCCTAATGAACTTTTTCAGATGTGTTACATTTCTGTATTTCTGGACTCCATCTGATTCTACCAAAACACTATTACCATGTTTCCTAAGTACTTGTAATGGTTTTGGATTGAAGTTTGTCGACATTTTGTCTACATGTTTTTGTTTCATCAATACAAGGTCACCTGGGTTCAAAACAGATTCTGTAGCATTTCTCCTTTCATCCGCGTACAGTTTTCCTTTTTCTTTCCGTTCACGGTCGCGATCTCTGATTTCAACATCTCCGGTACTTGTGTAATCCTGAAGATTTGGTAACTTTGTTCGAATTTCGCGTCCAAACAACAGCTGAGCTGGACTCACTCCTGTGGTTGAATGGGGTGTAGACCTGTACATGATCAAATAGGTTTGTAACTCTGTTTTCCAATCCTTCTGTTCCTGTTGTGCAATTTTGAGTCTCTTCAACAGGGATCGATTTTGTCTTTCAATTTCACCATTGGCTTGAGGCCATAGTGGTGTGGTACGTTTATGAATTATACCATATTCTTGTAAAAATTGCTTGAATTCTTCACTGATAAATTGTGGACCGTTGTCTGTACGGATTGAAGTTGGAATCCCATGAGTGGCAAATGTAGTTTTCAGACTTGCGATGACTTTGTCAGTAGTAGTCGACTTCATCACAGTGACCTCGACCCACCTTGAGTAGTAATCAACTAAGGTAAATAAACTGTCACCACTTGGGAGAGGTCCCAAAAAATCCACAGCCAAATCCTGCCAAGGACCTGAGGGTAGCTCGGTCCTAACCATAGGTTCAGGGTTTGATGGTTTAGCCATCAACTGACATCCATAACATGACTGACAATGTTTTTCAATGTGTATGTCCATTTTAGGCCACCATACCTTTGATCGTATTCGTTGTTTCATGGCAACTATGCCCGGGTGTCCTTCATGACCTACGTTCAGTACACTTTCACGCAGCGACTTGGGAATCACAATCCGCGTCCCACGTAACACAAGTTTTCCTATAGCACACAGTTCAGACCTTACAGGTAGATACTCTTTGTAGGGAATCTCTGACCACTTGCCGTTTACAATACAGTTTCTAACAGCTTCTAGTTCCGGGTCATTATCCGAGGCGCGTTCGATTTCG
>NW_018407601.1:28699-58514 GCF_002113885.1 Mizuhopecten yessoensis
ATGGCTTTATCGCGTAACCTCGTTATAAATTGTTCAACTGACTCACTAGACTCCTGTTTGAGTTGCCGAAACTGGTGTCTCTCGAATGAAATGTTTCCTTGTGGCGCGAAGTACTCTCCCAGCTTCTGTACAGCCTTGTCGTAATCTGTATCTTCTCCTGTGTCCGCGAGTGTGTCAAATATTTCCTGCACTCTCATCCCGGCACAATGGAGTAACAACGCCCTTTTCTGTGTAAGATCTGTTATACCCTTGCCCACAACAAACAGTTCGAATGCCCTTTTCCACTTTCTCCATCGTTGAGAAATGGCGGACGAATCTCCGTGGCAATCAAAATTTGGAATACCTCCAATTTCCATGTATGTCGCCATTTTAACCAATTAAATGTATACAGTTTTTATCCTCGTCGCCAATTGTAGCATCTAACGTGCTTCATATGTTTGGATGACTTGCCCATCCCCGGATTGAACCTGATTCGTTCTTGTACATATTAGATCCAGTCAACACATGTGTTCCATTACACTCAACATATTTTATTAACTTCACATTGGAGAGTTCCACATATAACAGATGGCGAGTATGGACGAGTTATGTCCCTTTACCTGACTGAATATATACAATAGACAGATACCACAGTACTCTCTTTGGTTGTTCTGACTATGACGTCACTGGTGGTTACCGAAAGATTGGGAGGAGGGCATGGAACATCGAATGTGTCCGACTGCATAAAGATCGTAACAAATACCACGAACTGTGAAGTTTCTACACCACCTATAGTCAATACCACGCTGTGTAGCAACATCAAACAGTACGAGTTACCAGATGGGTACTACGTGTCTGTATGTCAGTTACAAGGACGTATAGTCGTTGATTTGAGACAATTCTTCAACGGTAAAGCATCCATTAGGGGTATCGCTTTAAACGTTCGACAGTGGAATTATTTACAGCTTATAACTGCTCACATCAACAACTCCATTCGAAATATGAAACGGGTGTAATTATTTGATAAAGAAGATAACACGTTTTAGAGGGAGTTTCTTTAAAGAAAAACAAAAAAACCGGAAGTTGTAGTGTCACTACAACATTAGCCTAAACAAATCCATAAAAAAACCCGGCACCATTACATTTCGAGATGTGCATACACGTATGGTACTCAAGTCGACGGATAGCATATCGACACATACATCTAATGAGCCTCACGATTTCAGGATTCACTTACCACGACCGCTGTCGCATAAGTGGTTACTGGTCGGTGAGCCTAACCGAAATAACAATAGAGCATTCACAGTCATTGTCAGTCAATGACACGGAACTGTTTGTGTACTCTAATTTGTGCGACGACACCGTTGTCGGAGAGAAGGAATTACCCCTACTTAGGCGGGTTTACATGGAGAGTGAGGGTAATAAGGTGTTTCAATCGCCGTACGAAGTACCTCTCAGAATCGGGCATTTGACTGACGTTCACTTGTATATAAAGGACGGTCATGGTCACCCTGCCATATTCATCAAAGGTACCGTGACGGTGACACTAGTCCTCAGACAGAATCCATTTCAGTAGTGACGAAATGGTTGGGTCAAAACATGAGGAGTGGAAAATTTGAGCCCGAAAGTTATAGAGGACGACAGTCCGGTGGCGGCATTGCAGGCATGTACAGCAAGAAACTGTATATGGTACCCGTGAATCCTCACGTGACCCCCGGAAACGACAAAACAATCGTCATTGGAACATGTCACACCCACCGCCGCCGTAGAGGAGAGAGCGAAATCGGAAATGAAAGACGCCGTCGAAGAGGACACACCCCACATTCCTGTTGGGAAAAATATAAAACGGAACAAAATTGGTAAATCAACCAGTTCTAAGAAAACGTTCAAGACAGCAACAGCGTCCAAACAACAGCTACTCGGGAAAAGAAAGAAACCTACAGGAATTAGTAAAAAGATACGGGAAGGTTCACACATATACAACAAGGAATTTCGACAGTAATTATGGCTTTCTTGCGTGACAAACTTAGAGACATCGCACAACCTGCAGAACTTTCTCTTTTCACGGTTCCAGCCAATCAAGTCGCCGTAGAAAAGATATACTTTTCCGAATGTAGACCCGTTTCTTCATTCAGTACCGAAGATGCGCCGATCGAAATATCTGTACCCGGACAGGGTAGCGAGTACATGGACTTGCGGAGATCGAGACTTTACGTCAAAGGGAGAATATTAAAGGCAGACGTTACTGTACTCGATCCACAGGTCTCAGATAGACACTTTCATGAACGGAAAATTGAGGTCTCTCAGCACCAGTAATAACCCCTGGAAAGCCTATTTTTAAGTCCTGTTATCCAGTGGGAAGGATGTGACCCAGTCTCAGCTTCAATCCCAACTGTACTATACGGACGGTTACGACATGGACGATCCCGATGCTGCTACAGGATCAAACGTTGGTTTGATATACAGATACGACTTTACACAGAAAAGTCGAGTATTCGACATGGAGGGGCCTCTGTATGAAGACATATTTAGATTGGACAAAAACCTCGTTAATGGAGTGGACTTACACCTGAAACTATTTCGTAACAGAGCTCCATTCGTGGTGATAAGCGAAGAAACTAGTCCCTCGTACAAATTTGAAATACTTCAAAGCATGCATGATAAGGGTGGATAGTGGCGTTCTCATCAATCATGCCGAAATACTCAAGGATGTCACGGCAAAGTACCCGCTAACGAGAACGGAAGTGAAAATGAATACGTGCCCTTCAGGATCGGATTCGTTCATTTGGCAGAACGTTTGGTCCACCAATTTACCTTCAAAAGTGTATTTTGCCTTCGTCAAGCAGACGGCCGTGAACGGAGATTATACCAAAAATCCTTTCACGTTCCTGAACCTTGCTCAAGAATTCGGTCCCTACGTTAACGGAGAAAGCATACCTGCTCGCCCGATGAAGATGGACGTGGGAGACAATAGAAATTACGTCACTCCATTCGTCAATTTATTTGAGGTCGCCGAGAAATGGAATGATGATTCAGGACTAACGATTACTAGAGAAAATTTTAATCAAGGATGTACGATTTATGGTTTCAATCTAGCGCCCAGTGGGCTCGGAGAGGAATATATCAACCTGGTGAGACAGGGAAGTGTCAGAATCAAGGTAAGGTTTGCGAGTAACACCACGGATACCCTAAATTGTGTCGCTTATGCAGAGTTTCCAGCACTCATAGAGATCGACCACAGCCGTCACATAAAATACACTCGAGTATGAACACCGATCAACTCAATTGTGTCCTCATGGAAATGAAACTTTCCGTCAATTACAGTGTTTGTTCGAGTGACACTTTACCACGTGACGTCACGTATCCAACCATCATTGTGTGTAACACCGATCCCTCCCACCTATCAGGAACACATTGGGTAGTGTTTTGGCTCCAGAGTATAGGGCATGCAGAATTCTATGACAGCCTAGGAAAATTGCCAATACATTACAATGAATACTTCGATGGTTTTTTAAGGAAAAACTCTACCTCTTGTTTGTACAATAACGTGCGAGTTCAAAGAAAGGGATCAGTCACTTGTGGATATCACGTTTTGTTTAATATCTTAATAAAATATAAAAATGTGTCAATGTTGAATATTGTACATACGTTGAAACAATGTAATTCGCCAGACAAATATGTATATGAATATGTATCCCATAATTTCAAATGTGTGTAAAATGATAATAAAATAGTGTGTTGTCAAATCATGTGTGTACTTTGTCTATATGAGGTGATAAATATGTGTCAACTACTCATTTAAAGTCCAACTTAAGAGAAGGATACATCATGTCTTCAGACAACAAGACATCCTGGTGGGAAACGAGATCACTATTGCCATTTAAATCCCCCACGACCATACTGATATCGGGCACTACCATGTCCGGGTCGACGACCCTGACCTTCGATAATTTAAAACAAGCCTCGGGCATGTTTGAGGAAAAACCAACGAAAATAGTGTTTGCGTACGGAGAGTATCAACCCTTACTAGAACAAATGGAAAAGGATATACCTGGACTCAGTTTACACCAAGGTATCCCGTCCAGAGAAGAGATACACGAATGGAGTCACGGAAATTATCATACCGTTCTCGTTTTGGACGACATGATGAATCAAGTGACTAAAAACGAGGACTCCCTACACTTATTTTGTGTGACGGCTCACCACAGACGGGTAACGGTCATGTTTCTCACACAAAACCTCTACATGCCCGGAAAATATGGCAGGACCATATCACTAAATTGTCAATACGTACTGTTATTTAGAAACGTCAGGGATGCTCGTCAAATCGTAACATTCGGAAGTCAAGTTTTTCCCGGGAAAAGTAGTTTCTTTAAACAGGCATACGAAAAAGCGACGAGTATTTCTTCCTATAGTTACTTACTTGTAGATCTCTATCCTTCGTCCGAAAATAAATACAGACTGCGAACCCGCATCTTACCCAATCAAGATACCATCGTTTATTTACCAAAATGATAAATATCAAGCATCTCAATTAAATCTGTCAGTCAAAATGAGTCAATCGATGAGAGCACACGCGTGTTATTTACGATTATTGTACCAGGCAAGCGTTAAACAGAGAAAGGCATTGATACAGACCATAACGAATGACCAATTACACTGAGTGTGTGAAGTCGCCCTGAATGTTTACTGGGACACATTTGACCTCTCCGATGTTTACATAAGGAAACTCAAACCTTTCAAGACTGCCATTCGATCGTTGATAAGCAAACGTGTAGGACGATGGCGTAAAAAAGCAATACTTTCGAGACGTCACGGTTTATTACCGTTATTGATAAAACCAGCACTACAGACAATAACAGATTGCAATGGCTCAGGAACTCCTTCTGATTCCCAAGATGAAATACGACATGCTAATGACCCCTCAAACACCGACGACTAATGAAGACAGCGCACCTGATGTCACGATTCAACAGGACAACTCCAGGACAAACACGGTCCAGCAGGAGACCCCCACGACAAACTCGTTTTTGGACAATATGAAATTAATTATTCCAAGTAATTTTCAAAAGAAAGCAGAAGGCCTACTGGATTTCCTGATAAGACACGGCAACACCGTTTTAAAGTGGAACACTCAGGTTGAATTGATATACAAAGGAGACATAATAGAAGGTTCACACATCACCGATCTCATTAGGGACGCCGTCAAAGGCCGGTCAACACACAGACCCCTCGGATATAAAGAATTTTACAGTGGACTGAGAGAGCTACACGCGCCCTTCTCGTTTATCGTTAATACTGATCGTAAATCACTCTTGTTGGACGATACCTCCCCATTCAACGTGGTAATGGATACATAGTAAAAGACGTACGAATGGACCACCCCCTGGCCATGTCAATTCAAAGAACACTAAGAACACAAAGATTAATTGGATCCAATTTTAATAACACAATGAAACTCGAAATAAAATATATCAAAAATACAATTTTTATTTAGTTAGTAATTATATTGATATATATACATGGGCCCTATTAGATGTAGAGAACATACACAAAGTGGAATTACTGGATATACTGGTTTTAGTGCCACAAAATGTTAACAAAAATGCGTCAATGGACCGAAAGTGTTATATTCAGCTGTACAAAAACCTCACACGAACGAAAAATTAAAAAATCCGGTGACAAAAAAGCAAACTGCAACATGTACATGTAATATGAATTGTATACGATACATTCATAAAATAAAGAAGGTTATTCTTAAAAATGATTCATCGCTCTCATCAATGATTGACTTTTTGTTCATGAATAAAAAATGATTTGGTCTCTGTAACAAAAACGAGTCACGAGCCCCCTGGCCATGTCAATTCAAAGAACACTAGGAACACAAAGATTAATTAGATCCAATTTTAATAACACAATGAAACTCGAAATAAAATATATCAAAAATACAATTTTTATTTAGTTAGTAATTATATTGATATATATACATGGGCCCTATTAGATGTAGAGAACATACACAAAGTGGAATTACTGGTTTTCTGGTTTTAGTGCCACAAAATGTTAACAAAAATGCGTCAATGGACCGAAAGTGTTATAATCAGCTGTACAAAAACCTCACACGATTTTTTTTTTTTAAATCCTCATTCGAAAAATCGAAACATAACATGTACATTAATATTATTTTTGATACGATACATACATAAAATAAAGAAGGTTATTCTTAAAAATGATTCATCGCTCTCATCAGTGATTGAATTTTAGTTCGCGAATCAAAAAATGATTTGGTCTCTGTAACAAAAACGAGTCACGAGCCAAATCTGTGTCATATAGTTAAACATAAAATGTTACGTGAACAAAGAAAAAAAAAAGTTTGTAAAAAAGACATCTCATGATAAACAGCTCTGATATTTGATACAATGCTAATATATAATAAAAGAAGGTAAATTTAAAATCACGTTACATTTGTGCCTCATATGTGATTGATTTTTCTCTCTATCAAAACAAAATGCAAATATTTCGTTACAATAAAAATGAGACATGAACAAAAATAAAACCTGACACAAACAATTATGTGGATTCTAATGTCCATATGGTACAGTATCAAGAGTATCCCACTGAATCACACGCTTACTATAAACAATTCTGTATTTTTTGTTTTCTACAGAAGAATAAATTTACCTCTTACGTTTATTTCTGGTAATTTTGCGTGTGTTAACAACAGAAATAGAACCCGTTAATCAAATTAGGCTCAATAAAATTTATCATGGATTCAAGATTCAGTAATTTTGCATTTGTATAATTCAAAGTAAAACCTCGAATCTTACATACATGTATCCCTTCAGCAGTTTCGTAGGCATACTGTTTTGGTCCACCCCACACAAAATGTACTATGTAGTCATTGTCGTCTAGCTCGTTTGTCAACAGTCCGAGAAAGTCTCCTAGGTCGGGGTCAATGTCTCCAGGGCGACTCACAAAAATGACACTATCAGTGTCGTAATACATGACCCTACGTACAAGCATTTCTAAAACGCTGTATAGTTTCAGTCTTGCCCAACAAGTAGTCATCGTTGCAATGAAAATATTCGTCTGAGCACTTTCCTGCACAAAATTGTCATTGCTATCCCAGGAGACCTGTATGGTGTCGTCAGTGACGATATGGAAATCTTTGATGTTTTTGCTAGGGTCCGAGATACATCGGAAGAATTTGTCGGCTTCAAACTCGTGAAAAAATGAAAACTGTGGCATATTCGAACGCTGTCCGAATTTTCCCCAAAAGGAATTTAAAAGTAATTTTGCTAAAGATCTTAAGGCTTTATTTTTTTTATTTTGTCAGGATTCAGACGAATACCTTCATGTTGATAATATAGTTCTATGTTTTTCAGTTCCGTGGATTCGAAGGCATTATTTTACTATTTGAAAGACATCGGTCTATTTTATAGACTCTGATGTCTTTTAACCCATCTTACCATTTTTGACGTTATATATATATCGCATATTCCATAACTTCTATTCGTTATCTCTTTTATTATTTTAACCCCTTTTTATTTTTTATTATCTACACATACAATGCGAATGCCTTTAAAATGAACCATTTTATCTGATTTTATCTTCGCTACTAACATGTTTGTTAAAAAAATAAAATAAATAAATAAATCACCATGGCCCTAAATGACCACAGCCGTCGATGGGCCGTTAAACATAAACAAACAAACAAACAAACAAACAAACAAACTATGTAACGAACGGCATCGTCCTCTTTACCCAAGCGGGCCAATCACTGGATTCCTGTTTAATCTTTAGGAATAAATTTACATATTCGTCAAACAGGCCACCTTTTCCGGACGTGGGATCGTACTGACTCGTGTTTTCAAAATGGTACACTTCGTAAATTTTCATAATTTTGTAACCCGATTCAACTGCTTTGACTAACTCCGGTGTACACCACGTTCCAATCATAGCCCTTGCCTCATCAGTGCAACGACACGACTCTTGATTCTGATATTCGCGCACACGTAACAAAGAGCAAAGTCAATTTTCCGTTGGACTTATGAGGGAGTACTGGATGGTACAAGCCTCTAGGTGGCAGAACTTTTAGTTTGGCAATTCCTAAGTAGTTATCGATACTTTAAAAAATTTCTGTGATGATGGCAGGCTGTCCGACGGGATATTTTGTATATTTATTGACATAGGGATATAAAGACGTAAAATCTACGTAATGTATCTTCTCGCCGTCCTTGATTTTGTACTGTAACTTCGTAGCATTGGTCCTACCACCGATAAATGAATCACGGGGGTCGAGTCTGTCTTGTAAATCTAAGGTTTCAATGTATTGTCTCACTGCATTATGTTTTTGAATCATGTCTTTGAACTCGTGCTCCCATATGCATACATAGTTTAGGCCTTGGGATTTGATGAAACTCTCTTTCTTTTTTGTAAGAGCATACAGCTCTTCTAGAGATTGTTTGGTACGCAATAATTGAATTTCTTGTCGACGAATTGGATAACACTGTTTGCAACCGTGCCAAAAACACCCTAAATATTCATAGACAGTACCACCTTTCTGAGTCCTGTTCTGACCGTCCTTCGGACCGACATACCCATCTGCGCGATATTTTGACCAGGCGATAATAACTTCCCCACCGTTCAGAGCGTGATGAATGTGTATGGGACCAGTCTTTGACTTTTTAGAATGTTCCATACACCATTCCAACCATCCAATAGAGTCCTTGCTTAAATTATCACGAGCTACGTAACCATTGAAGGAACTTGAGCCAGAGGTGAACTTACAAAACGAGACTCTTCTATGATGTTATCATCTCGTTGTAACTTCAACTCATTCACCCAATAAAATCGGCTAAGTACGTACATATACGCTGCTACGGTCTAAACATGTGTACTAATGACTTTTAAATGGAAACATTTGAACATGAACGAGGAAATACTAAATACATACATCTTATAACATACACGGTCCTGCGCGGGGACATCCTGATCAGGAAATCAAATGTTACATATATCCGGTCTTTTTCGTCATATAAGTTAAGTAAGGGATGAACACGGTTAAAAGATGTCATAATGCTTTTCAAAAGAGAAAGAAGTAACTCGAACTGCAAAATACTGAATGTATACATCTTACAAGAAACACGGTCCTGAGCGGGGACATCCTGATCAGGAAATCAAATGTTAGATTTATCCGTTATTATTCTTCACATTAGTAAAGTTAGCAATGAATAAGGTCAAAACATGTGTAATAATGACTTTTAAATAGAAACATTTGAACATGAACGACGAAATGCTTACTAAATACATCTTATAACATTCACGGTCCTGAACGGGGTCATCCTGATCAGGAAATCAAATGCTAATTATATACGTTTTAAGTCTTCACATTAGTAAAGATAGCAATGCATACGGTCAAAAGAGAAGTCTTAATTACTTTAAATGCAAAAATAGGCAAAAAACCCGACGAATTACTAAACATATACATCTTATAACATACACGGTCCCGAGTGTGGACATCCTGATCAGGAAATCAAATGTTAATTATAATCGTTTATTTTTGTCATATAAGTTAAGTTAGGGATGAACACGATTAAAAGATGTGTCATAATGATTTTCAAAAGAGAAAGAAGTAACTCGAACTGCAAAATACTGAATGTATACATCTTACAAGAAACACGGTCCTGAGCGGGGACATCCTGATCAGGAAATCAAATGTTAGATTTATCCGTTATTATTCTTCACATTAATAAAGTTAGCAATGAATAAGGTCAAAACATGTGTAATAATGACTTTAAAATAGAAACATTTGAACATGAACGACGAAATGCTTACTAAATACATCTTATAACATTCACGGTCCTGAACGGGGTCATCCTGATCAGGAAATCAAATGCTAATTATATACGTTTTAAGTCTTCACATTAGTAAAGATAGCAATGCATATGGTCAAAAGAGAAGTCTTAATTACTTTAAATGCAAAAATAGGCAAAAAACCCGACGAATTACTAAACATATACATCTTATAACATACACGGTCCCGAGTGTGGACATCCTGATCAGGAAATCAAATGTTAATTATAATCGTTTATTTTTGTCATATAAGTTAAGTTAGGGATGAACACGATTAAAAGATGTGTCATAATGATTTTCAAAAGAGAAAGAAGTAACTTGAACTACAAAATACTGAATGTATACATCTTATAAGAAACACGGTCCTGAGCGGGGACATACTGATCAGGACATCAAATGATAAAAATATATTCGTTGTGAATCTTCTTATTAGTAAAGTTAGCAATGCATACGGTCAAAAGAGATGTCATAATGACTTTTAAATGGAAACATTTGAACATGAACGAGGAAATACTTAATACATACATCTTATAAAATACACGGTCCTGAGCGGGGACATCCTGATCAGGAAATCAAATGCTAATTATATACGTTTTAAGTCTTCACATTAGTAAAGATAGCAATGCATACGGTCAAAATAGAAGTCATAATGACTTTAAATGCAAAAATAGGCAAAAAAAACGACGAATTACTAAATATATACATCTTATAACATACACGGTCACGAGTGTGGACATCCTGATCAGGAAATCAAATGTTAAATATATCCGTTTGTTTTTCTTCATATAAGTTCAGTTAGGGATGAACACGATTAAAAGATGTGTCATTATGATTTAAAAACAAATGGGTAACATGAACGACAAAATATTATATATAAACATCTTACAATAAAAATGGTCCAGCGCGGGGACATCCTGATCAGGAAATCAAATGTTAAATATATCGGTTGTAAGTATTCACATTAGTAAAGATAGCAATTCATGCGGTCAAAAGATAAGCCATAATGATTTTTAAATGCAAAAATAGGCAAAAAAAACCCGACGAGTTACTAAATATAAACATCTTATAACATACACGGTCCCGAGTGTGGACATCCTGATCAGGAAATCCTGTTGATAAGATTAGTATGTACATCAACAGTTAACACTCGCATCTCAACAACACAGCAATCCTTAAAGATATAGAAAACATGAAACAGACTCAAATTTAACAATCTAAACAGTTATTTCACTACATCAGTTTATTAAACAGTCATTATCTAGAATTTCAATTTTCGTCTCTTGTTCTTATTGATGAAGTAGAACACAAAACTTCTAGTACAGTTTATATCTTGTAAAAAGTTACAACCAAATGAATAAAAATACTCCTGCAAGATGTCATTGGATACAACATTTTTTGTTGTAATGATTCAAATATATATATCACAAACTTAACATATTAACAATCAAATAATCTCAAAAGATTGGCACATTTTCCAAATACAAAATATCAACACCAGTGAATTGCATTGATTATAAAAAAAAAGTTTAAACAATTGGAATGACATTAGATATCAAAGATGTTGAAAGTTTAAAAACATGGAGTAATTCTAACATTTAAAATTGAATGAAATGAAATACCAGAGGCAGATGTATAAAATTTTAAAAAAAATCCCAGAAAAAAAAATTGATTAACAAAAACAGTTTAAGCAATTGGAATGACATGAAATATTAAAAGTATTTGTTAAAGTTTTAAAACATTATCATATTTATAAAATGAGTTTCAACATTCAACTTGAAATGGTATTAATGAAATGCAAACCATTCACTAACAACTATTAACACTGATCAAAGACTATTCTACATAATGATATCATCTCAAAAGATTAACACATGTTTAAAACTAAAAAACAAAATCCCAGAAAAAAATTGATTACAAAAAAATTTAAGCAATTGGAATGACATGAAATATCAAAGGTAGATGTTGAAAGTTTTAAAACATTATCATATGGAGTAATTCTAACATTTTAAATTGAATAACATAAAATACCAGAGGTAGATGTTTAAAATTAAAAACAAAATCCCAGAAAGAATTTGATTTGAGTCTATTGCAAAAACAGTTTGAGCAATTGGAATGACATGAAATATCAAAGGTAGTTGTTAAAGTTTTAAAACATTATCATATTTATAAAAAATAGTTTTAACATTCAACTTGAAATGGTATTCATAAAATGCCAACCATTCACTATTAACACTCACCAGATGATCAATGAGTATCTGAGGATTTGATAAGGATCAATGAGGATCGATGAGAATCGATGAGAATCGATGAGGATCAATGAGGATTCTTGACCTTAAAGTCTATTTTTAATCATTCTATATTGACAATTCTCCATATCTATATTTAAATAACATTGAAATAGATCGGGTCTAACTCACAAATAATCCTCACAACGTGTGTTGATAAGATTAATATGTATATCCACAATAAGATTCAGAACCTGTCAACACATTAATCCTTATATATATATACAGAAAATATGAAACACTCATTTGTAACAAAGTCAATATTTATTACACTAATGAATATAGTCACATCAGTTTACTCAACAGTTTAGTTTTTTTAAATACCAACCGTTGTTGTTAATGTTGAAACAGTATGAAACAACTTTTAGTACAGCTTCAGTTAAGTTAAAACCAAATGGATATAATTACTATCAAGTAGACGTCATAAGATGCAACAGCTCCTTGTTACATTTTGAATATATCACAAAATATTCAATCACATAAAAAAATGACTTTTACTTCCAATACAAAAATATGAGCACCAATTTAAACACAAGTCATACAACTACACACTAATCTTTAACTTGAAAACATATATTCAAACTTTTAAAAATATATCAATCACATAATTTCAACAGGTTAGCACATGTTCCCATTACAAAATATGAACACCAATAAATTGTATTGATTATAAAAAAAGTCTCATCTTCAAATTTGAATGATACACTTAAAATGTCTGAGGTAGATGTTAAAAGTTTTTAAAATGATCTCAAAAAATAACAATGAATATGATAAGTGGTTTTTTCCCCACATCAAACTGGAATGGTACATTTAAAATATTAGAGGTAGATATTTAAATATTTATGTAATATAGTTTGTTTAAAACTACTCCATAAAAAAAGGAAATATCAACCTAAACATATTAAAGTTTTGATTAATATTTTTAAATAATGTCATTACAAATAATCAAACGTTATAAACAAAGACGGGAATGTCATAATGAAAGACAAAAAATTATAACCCTACAAATTTGTGTTATATTAAAATTGTATTTGGTTGTCATGAAGAAGACATATATTATATTCAGAATTATTGTTAAAGCTATTCGAATGGAATTCATTTCACACATTTCAATTTTGTTTTTAAACAAACAATTTTTATACATTTCATGATTAAGGAAAACTTTGATGGTAGATTTTGCTATTCCTTTTGCACCTTGTTTATCCTTATCAGCATAAGTAAAGGAATACAGCTTTGGTCTCAATCCAACAAAGCTTTTTTATTACAAGACCGCCCGTCTCGTCTTTGAAACAGCCTGGTACCTTTTTGTTTTTTGAGTCATATATCGGATGATCTGTAGAATAATTTGAAAGGTCAAACAAAGATCGATCCCTATTTAAATCACAGTAGATATCATCGGTGATTATTGAGTAGCACAAACTATCTGTATCGGTAAAAAGAAGCTTGAGATTATCTCCATACTTCCTTTTCATGTGATTATAGTGAAACTCGTACATGATAAATTTTGATATGTTTAAGATTCATTGTCCAACATATAAAAGTTTGTCTAAAACTAATCTCACTCTTGTATTCTCCAAACCAGTCAACTCCTCATTAAATATTTTAAATCTTTGAAAGGACGGTTTAGCAACTAGTTTTTTAAATCTTCTTTCCTTATGTACAAGTTTGATGTCTACTCTATTCCGCACGTTCTCCATGGTCTTACCAAAAACGGAATTGTTCATTAGTTGAAAGAAGTCTTTTTCAAAATCATTCGAAGATTCTCTGCGACATGCACTATTAAAACTAATGTATTTTCCAACCATGGACGTTGTTGAAACTCTAAAACTCTATGGATTTTTTTCACTTTCATCCCCAACCCTAAATACAATTGTAAGTTTCTATAATGACAAATATATTTGGTTTTGTTTTGTAAAGAAGGTACTTATTTTGGAACTTTGACTCGACCATGTAGTTTTCCGTCTTGTTTCGGATGCGGATGTAATTGTTCCCACAATCTTTTACTTGTCGGAGATAACATTTCATCGGGAATCGCACGCGTTTCTGGAGCCAACGGATAATCAGAGTGGGAGTCATGCAGTTCCGAGGGATATTCTAAGTCTACTTATAATACATAACCTAATTCACTCGTCTTTGAAATAGTTTCTGCATCAAAATTGTTAACATCGTTGACCCATCGGAATTCTCCGATTGGAAGAGATTCAGTCATAGCCTTACCATATAGATTATTACAGTCTGTATATAGAATATAACTGGTTGGTTTGCCTGAATCGTATGATTCTGGTATGTAAGGATTATTAGCTTCTGAGTATTTATTTGAAATCATGGCTACGCCACCTCGAACTCCATCTTCAAAAAAAAGGTACATATCAGGATCTGTTAACAATTCTAACTGCACTCTTGTCATTTTTAATGCCGCACTCCAAGCAAGTCCGGGACTTGTGTATTAATGTGCAGGATCCAACCCATAGTAGTTTATACACATAACCCTAAAGTTTTCAAATACGTCAGCTAAAAGCAAAACGTCAGTTTTTAAATATAAATCGTGGTATTGACCTACATTTTTTATATTCAATACATTCCAAACAAGCTGAGTATGATGATAATCTGCATCACTGATGTGTGATTTAGTTAAATGACTATAGAACGCTTGTTTGGGAGGTAAACATTTTTCCTCAAAATTTTCATCATTGTCAACATATTCATAAGGGTAGACCCATTTTCTCAACAATAATGCGGCATGGTCTCTATTGAACTCTTTGGCAACATGTTTGAAATGCCTAAACCCATCACTTGCTAAGTTTTCTACAAGCGATTTAAACTTTGAGACATAAATTGAAAAGAGTCAATAAATCGTAGATTTCCAAGACTAAACGACACGTATTTTTCCATGTTGTTTGGAATGCATTGAATATTTTCTTCTTTAAAAAAACAATACTTTCACATAATATATGACCATCAAAGCCTATTAAATTATGAAAAATGACTGGAATGAATGTAGGATGTTTAAAATTTATATTGCAATCTTGACATGCAGAACCTCTGTACTTGCCACTTAAATGGCAATGATCTCTGACTTTAACTATGTTCCCAGTAAAAGAGTTTTGACAGATATGACATTTTTCACTGTTTTTAAAATCTCGCTCGTTTTCTAAAGACATTTTTAAAGGTGTAATATCTTTTAAAATCCCTTTTATTTGTTTTTCCTCATCAATAATATGTTCCAGAAATGTTTTGCTAACATTTGAACCCCTATAGATGACATATGGTTTTGTATATTTTTCTTCGATGCAAACTACTTGGTAACCAAATCCACATGGTTCAAATTTGGCATTTTCTGTAGTACTGGACATTTTAGGATTGGGTAGACATGTACCCATTGTTTGAACAAATGTTTCAAAATCTGCATATATAACAAAGGGGACTTTAAATTGTTTTTCAAACCAGTGAATTCTAAAACGTTTTCTCCCTCTATTGGTAGCTCTACATGTTGTGGATCATGTTTAGAACAGTGAATAATGTGATTATCTAAAATATCTGCTCTAATAAATCCTTGAAGGGAAAAATGACAAAAATATGTAGTCCCATTCTGAGATTTCGTTCTAAATAAAAACTGATTGATATTGTTAATTAAACAGTAATGAGATTTCTCACCTTCTTTCATATACAACAGATTGACATGATGTCGAGGTTGACGTATTTTTGTTGCATACAATGACAAAAATATCCTTATGTTCGTATCCGAACACATTCACGGAGATTTGATTTTGTTTTTCAAACTTATGTATATTCGATAAGGAAACGGGATAATCAATACCTTCCATGTTGAGTTCGTGTTCGTAAGGTATATAATGTAGTACATCCTCTGGTGTATCTGTTGCTGTATGAAGAGATGCTGTGACCGACCAGATAAAGCACTTTTCGTCTTTGTTATCAATGTTGATCAAACCGGATTGAGAAAATGTCTAGGGCGTTGGAATGAACAACGAACCTCCAAACGGTGAGTAGTTTGCTGTGCTAATTTCCAATTTGATTATCTTTTTAATTTTTCAACTTGACCCCTCTCTCAAATATTGTTCGAAGGATGAAAACATCTTCTGAAAAGCCTCGTTTAAATTATGTTTAGAAAACTGTTCATTTGGTAGGTATATATAGTTTGCGCTTCGAAAATGTGGATATGAATGTTGTGTCTCACCTTCTATGTTTTCCTTCTCCAATTCCACTTGATTACACAGATACCATTTTATTCCATGTAGAGATACACTTTGATCTGTCACACATTACTAAAAAAAACTAGTAAATCAATGTTGTCATCATCATTTGGATACACATTTCTAACATTACCAGATCCATTTAAACTGCTTTCGTCAGAATATTTATGAGCATTGCCAGTTTGACTATGTGATGGTTTAGGAGATTGGAGTGGTTCTGGAATCGGAGACTGTATGTGAGATGGTCCTGGAATCGGAGATTGTAGTTGAGATTGTTCTGGAATTGGAGATTGTATGTGAGATGGTCCTGGAATCGGAGATTGTAGTTGAGATGATTCTGGAATTGGAGACTGTATGTGAGATGGTCCTGGAATCGGAGATTGTAGTTGAGATGGTTCTGGAATTGGAGATTGTATAAGAGATGGTCCTAGAATCGAAGATTGTAGTTGAGATGGTTCTGGAATTGGAGATTGTAGTCGAGATGGTTCTAGAATATGTGATTGAGTCTCAACAGGTGGTGGTCTGACGAACGGTAAGGTGTGTTGTATATCACCACCGTTTTGAATCGGTGTTGAAGATGTTTCGGTAGAATGTTCTTTTGTAATGTGACGTTTTAAATTGTCAACTCTTGCAAATACGGCATTGCATATATCACAAGGAAAAGATGTGATATGCCCTTTCATATGTCTCTTATAATTGTTCAGTCTACTGATTCTTTTTCCACATAGTTCTCATGTGTAAATCTCAACTGTCTGTATTCGAGTCCTTTTACTAGGTGGTTGGTTTTCTTTATCCTGATTTAAATTTCTCTTCAATTCTTTCAATTGTTCGGCTACTACAAAATCTGGATAGTCTTGTAGAAGATGTTCTACAGATGGTAAGTCATTTATTTAATCCATAGTTTTCGTCCAGAATTTCGTCTAATAGTTGCTCAAGCGGTGGTGTGTCGGCCATGATGTCCGTGTTGTAATAGTACTCACAAGGTAACCTTTCGATCTTTTATGCAACATCAACTTAAGTCACATGATTTATAGGAATGTGAGGATCAGGAGGATCAGTGAGGATCTGAGGTGATAACATTCTTCAATTGTTCAGATTTTAAAGTTCAACCATTTACGCTTCACTTTGCTTTGTATAAGCATCTTCTTTAAAACGTTTTGAGGTGTAGTCTCTATTATTTGTTCACCTTGCATTTTACTGATATCAAAATTGTTTTTAATGTGTACATTTACTTTATTATCACCTGTGTTCCTATTTTCAGTGAGTTCTTCTAAATCACTTGTTTTTTGTTTTATATCTTTTTGTGTCTGCTCCCTTTTCGTCTCTGCGTTGCTATCTTCAGGCATTGTCTTCTTCAAAATATCTTCGTATTTAGCTTTAGGTATTAATATCAGCTCTCGTGCCATTTTAAATAATTGCGGATAAACACTGGAAGTAACTGCTGTAAGGCTAAGAGTTGCTGTTTCCTTCGTCGTTTGCTTATTCCTTCGGTTAATAATATGCGAATGGCTATTTTATGCTTGATCATTTTCTTTTTATCTTCATCAGGAGTAAATAGATATTCATTGTGGTGTTATATACTATTTCTACTATTAATGTCAATTGTTCATCTGTTAAAATCAACGCTTTCAATTGAGGTTGTGAAGCAATAAGTAAAAACTCTAGGAACAAGTTCATTTTGTAGGTTCATAGACGATAATATCCTCCTCTGGTAATATATGTGAGCGTAATGAAGGTTATCGGAAGGAATCGCTTTTTATATTTATTTGTGGTGTGTGTGGACTTACGTCAATTAACAAATATCCATAACGTTTAGATGTAGCTTTCTGATAAGCATCTCTGAAATATGTTGTTTGTCTAGGAAATATCTGTCTACCCAGTGCCTACATTGTAGTTGATCTCGATATTTGCGAAATAAAATAAAATAATGAGTATTCAGACTGAGTGTTCGCGTAACTTTTCTCTTTTGAAATATATTCTGTACTAAAAAGATTATCGTGATGTTATTGTGATGTGAGCTAACACAAGATATCTTCATAAGATGTGGACTATTTACTCCATCTGCCATACAATCGTCAATGATCAATAATTTATGACCTTGCATTTCGCTCCATTGTGTACTTGTTCCTCTTCTGATAAACCTTTATGAAACGTTATTTCCTTTATATCACGCTTTAAAAGGTAGAACATAGGCTGCCAGGTATCATAACAGACTATGCTTTTACTTGGTGTTTCTTCAAACATTCCTTTAGCATTCTCTAATATCTGCTTTGTTAGAAATGTTTTGCCAGATCATATTGGTCTACATATCATGATAGTTGTAGGACTTTGAAATTTGATTAGACTTTATTCAAGCCACCATCTACCCTCCTTGGTTATGTTTGAACTGATTGCATTTGCTTAAAAAGCTACATGTATATATATATATAACAAGACAATAAATTCAAAACAAACTTATATTTCAGAACAACATGATTGATATACAGTGTTGTAGTCGAAACAATAAGGAAAAGTTTTTTTTATAAACTGATATACATATTTGTCGTTTCTTTGAATATTATTGTCAAATTTATTTACAATATCTCTCAGTGGTATATTTCGACATCGATTCAATAAATAATATAAACAATATTGCCCGCAGTCATTATAATTTGCACTTTGCAGACGTTGTGAGTTGTTTATTAAACTCAGTTCACTAAATCCGAATTATTCCGTTGAATGACCATAACTATCGAACAGTTCTCCTTTGTATTGAGATTCTAACTAAATATCTTTCCAATGTTTTCCAGGCTGATTGCTCATTTCCGTATTGATGATGTAGGCAATAGGCCAACGTTTGACATCATTGGGTATTTGGTCACGGGCATAAACACCTGATACTATTTCTCTCATTATAGGATCACAGTTGATGACACATTGAATCTGTCGAGTGTTCATTGTTGGACGATGTATCTAGCTGCGTTGATTTCAAAGTAACCTGGATTTTCTGCATAGACTATACAGCTGATGGCTTCTGTTAAAGAAGTTTCGAATGTACCCTCGAGTCTAACATTACCCTGTTTTAACAAGGTAAGATATTGGCTGTCTTGAAATATGGGTTCTAAGTTGAAGGTGTACAATGCAAAACCATTTGGAATGTCATCTCTTGATACATTAAGTCCAGAATCATTCAGCCATTTTCCTGTTGTCTTGAACATGTTTGTTAGAACAGAGATACTAGTTTGTCCGTTATGTGCATTGTAATTGGGATTTATAGGATTACCACTGACTGGAATTCCATCGACGTAGAGTCCAATGGACGTGACGTTGTAATGTTAAAAGTACCAAGGGTTTTGATCGTATGATCCCGTTATTGCAGTAGCATTTACAAATCCAATCGTGATGAAATTCGGTCTCATTCCTTGAAATATGTTATCGTATGTAAAACTTGTTCCAAGTTTGCGTGAACGGATATTTTGCATTAGTCGAACTTAGAGCTTGACTCTGTGCGTATATAACGGCAGGATTTACCTTTATTTTTTGCAACACGTAGGCGAATATCTTCAATTACAACTTTATAATTTGGATTAGTAGCACTTGACAGAAGACAGAATTCTGGTTTTGATCGATATAATTTCACATTGACATTCACCTGGTTTAGCAAATATCTATCTAGTTTGATTAAATCATGAAATATTGGACCTTGCATATCACATGATTTGTCATCCTCAAACAATTGAGCTCTGCTTAGTAGATTAAGATTTGATCCGGTTCTTACATCATTATCATCCATCTCTCCGTTGGTATACTGTAACCATAGCTGTGTAGTCAGTTGAGATGCTTTGGCGTCATATCCATATTTCAGGGGGGTTTGTATGTATGCCGTAAAAGCATAATGGTTTGTTGTAGACACTGTAGGTTTACCTTGTAGTGATACGTCTACTTGAGTAAACAGAGCAGGTAGAAATAGGTTTACAGGTCCTACATTCTCATTAAGACCTAATGTAGTACCATCGCCTTTTCGGATTTTAGCTTTTACATAAATTAATGTATTTTTCATGTCAATGTATTCCATTCCATTCTGTCCAGAGATGATAAATTCAATCGATATTGGTATTGGTAACACATCTTGATAATACATGTTTTCAACTGATGTTTGCGTTGCAGGTAATTCAACAAGGGCTAGTTGTGATGGTTGTGATTCTCTGAAAAAACTGTTTTTTGTAGCCATGATGCTGATAGCTTATCGACTTTTTGGTTTCTTTTTCCGTTCCTTTTGTTTACACTTCTCTTCTTCTGAGTGTGTTTTTTTTTATTGTTTTACCTGCTGCCTTCTTTTTATTAACACTTATTTTCCTTTACTTAGCTGTGTTCTGACGTCTTCTATGTTTATTTATGCCTTTTCCAGATTGTAGGTTTGTCTTCTTGATGATCTGTCCTCTTCGCTTTCTCCTAGTAGAATGACTTTGAGAATGTGATCTCATTCTTTTTATTTGTCCTCTTGCTTGCTCGACTGTTTGAGCCACAGGTGTAACCATATTTACATCTTAATCACGATTGGGTAAAGCTTTTTCTTCACGTTAAGTATACTTATCGATTGGTATCATGAACTCGTTGATATTGTCCGATAAGTTTCCACCGCGTTGTTGAACATTATAATATCTCATCCATTTATCTACATTTGGTATGTACATGTTGGAGATATTCATGAGTAAAATGGATACGATTTAAAATGAAGTTTTATTGTCACTGGTTGTTTTAAAACTGTTGCTAGTTTTCTTTTTTCGTTCTTTATATATATTTCCAAATCTCTTATTTCAGATTTATTGACAGGGAGATATTGCGGACTGTTGAATGATTGACTCCAATTTCCTACTTTTTGACTTTTTATCATACGAAGAAGATTTTCCTTTTCACCATCAACAAACGATTCTCCACATACATCGCAATGTTATATTATATAATAGTGAAATGAAAGCATTTCTAATAAGTCTTTCAATTCCAAAATGAACAGTCTCGAATAAAGTCGCGAATCTCTTTAATATCATCTATATGAATAAATGCATGCTTTATATCACATTGTCTTTCACTTATGATATCTTGAATATGGTATGCATATACAAGTTTTAATAAGTTATCCATTCTGAGGAATTCCGAGGAATTCACATTAAGAACAATAGCATTCATTTTTGTAGTTCATAGTCTAGCTATTTCCTGTTTGCATTGGGTGGATAAGGTAAAACACAGTGTCGATCAATTCACTCCACAGAAAAGTTTTTATGTCTCAAATACTTTAGTGTTTTCCCACACTAATAGCAGGTGATATAATCACTGATACCCTTGTGAAAAAATCCACTGGAAGCTCGTTGATATGGCGTCTGATGGAGTTTACAATTCCAATGAAAGAACGGTATCAACCGATCAACACAGCGTGTCATATGTTAATGAACTGAATATAATGTAACAATGTCCATCTACAAGTAGAGTAATGTGATCAAATAAACAAATGTGTTTCGACATCGCTATTTTTTTCAGATCTATTTTTATTTTATTGCGATAACGTTGTTTTACATGGGTTTCATCTCGAAGAAGTTTATCCTGCATTAAATGATGTAACAATCCAGATAGAATACAATATTGTATGGCGAACTCACACCAAGTCTTTTCTACATCCAAGTGATTAACAAAACTTAAAGCTTCGTTAAAATGTAATTCCACAATATCGTCATAGGAAAGCATCACACAGGCATGTCCTAGTTGATTAGCTAGCCCCTCTCCACATCCTGGACATACGAAAAAATTAGTTATCTTAGCTTTAATGGTATATGCATAAGTCAAACATACCAAATTTTTCAATATTCTCCAATAAGCTTTTTCTTAAATATTTTCGATTAGATACTCTCGATGTCTTTTAGTAATTAAATCTGTATCCATTATGAAAATACTACAACGTCTATGTGTCCGTTGAATATGAATGACAATCTAATATAGTCGCCGTAGATATAGTTGTCGTCTTTCCACAGTCTTTTCAATATTTCAAAGAGTTGTGTAGTATACTCGGATTTTATCTCGCCACCTCTTTCAAAACTCCAGCCTTCCTCTAACAGTGAATCAATGTCAAACGGATTAATCTAGTAGCGTTCACACTCTGTACAATCGATGATATCTAGATATTTCCACGATTTAAGGATCCCTCCGCACATAAAACATTGAACTTGGTCACTAATTCCATTGTAGAAAATCCGTTACGTGTAAGTTCATATGGAGTCTGTTGTATTTGACGTGGCCATTCTTTAAGTGTTTAAACGAGTAACGGCCTGAAGCATCGAAGGATGTTAGGAGTAAACACATGTGGTACATGTTTCGTACTGTCTGTAGTAATTTCATATGGCATTGCTACTCTCCACTAACGACATTAGACTCTCGCTAAGGAATAACAGTTTTTTTGAACAAATCTACAGATACAGACACAGTCTTCTTACCTTCTTTGATTGAAATACGCAGTTTATTTTTAACTTTCCTTATGGTGACTTCTTCTGTAATATCCAACCGGCAGACTATTTTATTCGCAGAGACTTGTGTTAAAGTTAGGTCTTCACGAGCTACTAAATCTATCTGAGCTTGAGCCATACTACTTCAATTTACATTATACAGCGACTATTTATAACATGTCAAATGCGATCCTCCTTTCTTATCAGCACGAGGTCGTCTAAATATAGAGCTAGTGTGTTACATAGGTATACTATAAAATAGAATTTAAGGTCAATCATTGATCCTCACTGATCCTCATCAAATCCTCAGGATCCCACTGATCCTCATCAAATCCTAAGGATCCTCACTGATCCTCACCAAATCCTCAGATCCTCACTGATCCTCGCTCCCATTTCACAACTACTACCATTGTAACGCGTTAGATGTGAATTTTAACGCATTAAAAGTCACTTCCAACGCGTTAAAAGTCATATCTCACGCGTTACTTTTTTAACGCGTTACTGTATATCGTTTTTGGCCCGAACCGCCACCCATAGCAGACTATTGGGTAGGTCAGGTATTCTGTACCAAGTGGCATATTTTTGTTTACAAAATACGACAGATAGAAAGAAAATTACCCAGCATATTGGCCAATTATTCTGCATAAATCGCATATTCTCTGAAGAAGTACGGCAGATAGAAAGTAAATTACCCCTTAGGTGATATCACGGACTTAGATAACAGGGATTGGCAACTCCAATTTCATCTCGCGTATGTATTGTCCACCTCTTGTATTTGTGCACCGAACCGTGACGACTCGTGACCCTCTCGCTGGAGCCAATTTACCTGTACTGCGCTTGCGTGCGACTTAACAAACAAGTTTCCGGTAACGATAACCACGTTGTTTACCTAGGTGATGAGAGACCGAGTGTGACACTGATTTGACAGATCAGTACACAGTGTAACAACTACGACTAAACCAATACAAAACGAGTGCATACACGTGATGATGTCGCAAGCTTATCTGTTTATGTCAAACAGCATCAGGTAAGTATCTGATCGGATGATACATCATTGTCAAATATGACTGACTTTTTATCCCGTGATAGATATTTAGATTTAGACTTTTTAATGAAAGAATTTACTGATAATGAATGTAAAACTTAATATTTCGGAGGTGATAAAAGACGTCTCTGGCTATAGGCAGCTACATATTTAGAGGGCATACACAGCACGGTAGAAGCACAGGGGTTTGATACATGTTTATGTTGACTGTGACCTATATCAGGATGGCATAACGTTATGTGTATTTTGTAACGAAACCCCTGTGGGAGAAGTGTCTTAAAGGGTTAACTTTTAACAATAACTTTGTCCTATTACATCATTTTAAACTTAAACCATTTATAAGAAAAATACAGAAACATCAGCTGACCTTTTAACTTTGTATGTTATTCTCGAAATTTTGAGATAGATTATTTCATATATGTACCTAAAAAATAGAACACTTTCATAAGTTTATATTTCTAGGCAACAATCAAAGGCATTTTTTAGACCTGAAATCCATCTTGGCTCCAAATACATGTATATCCTTTGTCGTCATTAAAAAAATGTGACATAAACTTGCGTCCCAGCTCTATGAATAAGGCTTGAAACCACACGCTGCATCGCTCACCTGGTTTAAATCTAACACTTGTAGCCTTAAAAGTGATCTAAAATAAAGCTACAGGCAAAATATCGGTTTATGATTTAATTTATTCAAAAGAACCTGTTAATTTTTTTAAAAAACATTTCATCTTTGTGATTGAAAGTCGAACAAAGTCATTATGTTGCACACATTTTATAGTTTGTTTGTTTGTTTGTTTATGTTTAACGGCCCATCGACGGCTGTGGTCATTTAGGGCCATGGTGATTTATTTATTTATTTTACTTTTTTAACAAACATGTGAATAGCGAAGATAAAATCAGATAAAATGGTTCATTTTAAAAGTATTCGCATTGTATGTGTAGATAATAAAAAATAATAAAAGGGGGTTAAAATAATAAAAGAGATAACGAATAGATGATATGGAATATGCGATATATATATAACGTCAAAAATGATAAGGTGGGTTAAAAGACATCAGAGTCTATAAAATAGACCGATGTCTTTCAAATAGTTAAATAATGCCTTCGAATCCACGGAACTGAAAAGTGTTTTCATATCCGGGACTCGGAAGTAGTTATCACGAATGTATTTAAAATCGGAACATTCTATTAAAAAATGCTCCACTGTAAATGGAGTGTCACATGCGTGGCATGAAGGTATATCTTCTCGTGCATTTTATAGCCTTTCATCTCATGATGCAACTTGCAAAGTATCAACATCCTGGAACCCATGGTTATTCAGAAGAGGTCATTTAAAGATTTTAAACAAATTTGACCCCCTGTGACCTTCAATATAATTCAATATCATTCATTTGAACAAACTTTGTAGCCTCCCAGCATGCTACAGGCCCAATATCAGTTCCCTGTGCCTTTTGGTTATTGAGAAAATGTTGTTTGAAGATTTTAAGAAATTTGACCCCTGTCACCTTGAAAGTGGGTCCAGGTCATTCACTTGAACAAACTTGGTAGCCCTCTATCCCAGCATGCTAGAGGTCCAATACCAGTACCTGGGGGCTTTTGGTTATTGAAAAGAAGTTGTTTGAAGATTTTAACAAATTTCACCCCTGTGACCTTGAAAGTGTGTCAATGTCATTCATTTGAACAAACTTTGCAGCCTTTTATCCCAGCATGCTTCTGACTAAATATCAGTACCCTGGGCCTTTTCGTTATTGAGAAGAAGTTGTTTGAAGATTTTTAGACATTTGACCCCTGTGACCTTGAAAGAGGGTCAAGGTCATTCATTTGTACAAA
This sequence comes from Mizuhopecten yessoensis, assembly GCF_002113885.1. Classification (NCBI taxonomy): domain Eukaryota; kingdom Metazoa; phylum Mollusca; class Bivalvia; order Pectinida; family Pectinidae; genus Mizuhopecten; species Mizuhopecten yessoensis. The sequence continues at coordinate 54,372 of NW_018407601.1, forward strand.
CTTTGTAGCACTTTATCCCAGCATGCTACAGGCCCAATATCAGTACCCTTGGCCTTTCGGTTATTGAGAAGAAGTCGTTTGAAGATTTTTACATATTTGACCTTCAATATAAGTCAAAGTCATTCACTTTAACAAACATAGTAGTCCTTGATCCCAGCATGCTACTGACTAAATATCAACATCCTGAGCCTTTTGGTTATTCAGAACAAGTTGTTTTAACATTTTGAACATATTTGCTCCTTGTGACCTTGAATATGATTCAAGGTCATACAATTAAACAAACTTGGTAGCCCTTGATCCTAGTACGCTACTGACTAAATATCATCAACCTGGGCGTTTTGGTTATTCAAACGAAGTTGTTTAAAGTTTTCAACATATTTGACCCCTGTTACCTTGAATATGGGTGAAGGTCATTCATTTGAACAACCTTGATAGCCCTTTACCCCAGCATGCTACTGGCCAAATATCATCACCCTGTGCATTGTGGTTATTCAGAAGAAGTTGTTTAATGTTTTTAACATATTTGACCCCTGTGACCTTGAATATAGATGAAGGTCATTCATTTGAACAAACTTGACAGCCCTTTACCCCAGCATGCTACTGACCAAATATCGTCACCCTGTACATTTTGGTTATTCTGAGGAAGTTGTTTAACGTTTTTAACATATTTGACCCCTGTGTTCTTGAGTATGGGTGAAGGTTATTTATTTGTACATCCTTGTAGCACATTATCCCAGCATGCTACTGGCCAAATATCAGTTCACTGGGACTTTTTGTTATTGGGGAGAAGTCGTTTGAAGATTTTAAGACACCTAACCCCAGTGATCTTGAAAGTTGGTCAATATCATGCATTTGAACAAACTTGGTAGCCATTCATCCCAGCATGTTACAGGCCCAATATCAGTACCCTGGGCCTTTCGGTTATTGAGAAGAAGTCGTTTGAAGATTTTAACATATTTGACCCCTGTGACCTTCAATATAAGTCAAATTCATTCACTTTAACAAACATAGTAGTCCTTGATCGCAGCATGCTACTGACTAAATATCAACATCCTGAGCCTTTTGGTTGTTCAGAACAAGTTGTTTAAATATTTCAAACATATTTGCCCCTTGTGACCTTGAATATGATTCAAGGTCATGCATTTAAACAAACTTGGTAGCCCTTGATCGTAGTACGCTACTTACTAAATATCATCAACCTGGGCATTTTGGTTATTCAGAAGAAGTTGTTTAAAGGTTTTTTAAGACAATTGACCCCTGTGACCTTGAATATTGGTGAAGGTCATATATTTGAACAAACTTCTTACCCCTTTACCCAAGCAGGCTACTGGCCAAATATCATCTCCCTAGGCAGTTTGGTTATTGAGAAGACGATGTTTAAAGTTTTTAACATATTTGACCCCTGTGACCTTGAAAATGGGTAAAGGTCATTAATTTGAACAAACTTTGTAGTCCTTCATCGCAGTTTGCTTCTGGCCAAATATCATCACCCAAGGCCTTTCGGTTATTAAGAAGAAGTCGTTTAAAGTAAAATATTGACGCCAGACGCCGGACCGACGGACGGACGACGGACGGACGGACGACACGCCACGGCATGAGCTTACTTGGCACTTCGTGCCAGGTGAGCTAAAAACACCGATCAACAACCGTTTTCAGAATACAAATATTACAATTTCAGAGCTATGAGTTGATTTCAAACCACCTAACCGGAACGAACACATAACAAAATGCATTGATTTTTATTCCGTTTGTCTAATTATCTCATTGTTAGCAAGTAGTTTTCTCATAGATCGGAGGGTAATACAAGACGATGCTCAAGGGAAGCGAAACCACACGCTATTACATTACGATGAATTTTTGTCAATATTAAGAGCCATAAAAATATATTTTCTAGATCGTCAGTGCGATTGAATTTTTTATGTGTACATGATATTATACCAGATTTTAATCATGTTAACAAATTATTACATATTTATTATTAATTACCGAGAATTACATGCATTCATGAACCCTCCCGCGATCGGTAATCTAAGGCTTAATGGCAGCCATTATAAATAAGAGGCCCAATAGGCCTGCATCGCTCACCTGGTATTAATATCACACTTTTAATTTTAAAAGTGGACTAAATACAGCTAGAGGCAGAATATCAGTGTTTGATTCATAGAAAAAACTATTAAAAGATTTAAACATATGACGCCTGTGGCCTTGAAATTGTCGAACAAGGACATTGGGTTGAAAGTTGGTCAAGGTCATTAATTTGTACAAACTTTGTAGCCCTTCAACCCAGCATGTTACAGGCCCAATATCAGTACCCTGGGCCTTTCGGTTATTAAGAAGAAGTCGTTTGAAGATTTTAACATATTTGACCCCTGTGACCTTCAATATAAGTCAAAGTCATTCACTTTAACAAACATAGTAGTCCTTGATCCCAGCATGCTACTGACTAAATATCAACATCCTGAGCCTTTTGGTTGTTCATAACAAGTTGTTTAAATATTTTGAACATATTTGCTCCTTGTGACCTTGAATATGATTCAAGCTCATACATTTTAACAAACTTGGTAGCCCTTGATCGTAGTACGCTACTGACTAAATACCGTCAACCTTGGCATTTTGGTTATTCAGAAGAAGTTGTTTGAAGTTTTTTTAAAAACAATTGAACCTCTGTGACCTTGAATATGGGTGAAGGTCATACATTTGAACAAACTGCGTACCCCTTCACCCAAGCATGCTACTGACTAAATATCGTCAACCTGGGCATTTTGGTTATTCAGAAGAAGTTGTTTAAAGTTTTTTTAAGACAATTGACCCCTGTGACCTTGAATATGGGTGAAGGTCATTAATTTGAACAAACTTTGTAGCCCTAAATCGCAGTTTGCTTCTGGCCAAATATCATCACCCTAGGCCTTTCGGTTATTAAGAAGAAGTCGTTTAAAGTAAAATATTGACGCCGGACGCCGGACCGACGGACGGACGACGGACGGACGGATGACGGACGCCACGCCACGGCATTAGCTTACTTGGCACTTCGTGCCAGGTGAGCCAAAAACACCGATCAACAACCGTTTTCAGAATACAATTACTACAATTTCAGAGTTATGGGTTGATTTCAAACCACCTAACCGGAACGAACACATATCAAAATGCAATGATGTTTATTCCGTATATCTAATTATCTCATTGTTAGCAAGTAGTTTTCTCATAGATCGGAGGGTAATACAAGACGATGCTCAAGGATAGCGAAACCACACGCTATTGCATTACGATGAATTTTGGTCAATATTAAGAGCCATAAAAAGATATTTTCTAGATCGTCAGTGCGATTGAAATTTTTATGTGTACATGATATTATACCAGATTTTAATCATGTAAACAAATTATTACATATTTATTATTGATTACCGAGAATTACATGCATTCATGAACCCTCCCGCGATCGGTAATCTAAGGCTTAATGGCAGCCATTAAAAATAAGAGGCCCAATGGGCCTGCATCGCTCACCTGGTATTAATATCACGCTTGTAATTTTAAAAGTGGACTAAAAACAGCTACAGGCAGAATATCAGTGTTTGATTCATAAAAAAACTATTAAAAGATTTAAACATATGACGCCTGTGACCTTGATATTTTCGACCAAGGACATAAGGTTGAAAGTGGGTCAGGGTCATTCAATTAAACAAACTTTGTAGCCCTAAATCGAAACATGCTACAGACCAAATTTCAGTACCCTGTGCGCTTTGGTTATTGAGAAGTCGTTTGAAGAGTTTAACATATTTAACCCCTGTGACCTTCAATATAAGTCAATATCATTCATTTGAACACACTTTGTAGCCTTTCGCCCAGCATGCTACAGGCAAAATATCAGTTCCCTGTGCCTTTTGGTTATTGAGAAAATGTTGTTTGAAGATTTTAAGAAATTTGACCCCTGTCACCTTGAAAGTGGGTCCAGGTCATTCATTTGAACAAATTTGGTAGCCCTCTATCCCAGCATGCTACAGGCCCAATATCAGTACCAGGGGGCTTTTGGTTATTGAGAAGATGTTGTTTGAAGATTTTAACAAATTTAACCCCTGTGACCTTGAAAGTCTGTCCAGGTCATTCATTTGAACAAACTTGGTAGCCCTTCATCCCTGCATGCTACAG
>NW_018407601.1:62748-63078 GCF_002113885.1 Mizuhopecten yessoensis
CTTTTGGTTATTGAGAAAAAGTTGTTTGAAGATTTTAAGAAATTTGACCCCTGTCACCTTGAAAGTGGGTCCAGGTCATTCATTTGAACAAATTAAGTAGCCCTCTATCCCAGCATGCTACAAGCCCAATATCAGTACCAGGGGGCTTTTGGTTATTGAGAAGATGTTGTTTGGAGATTTTAACAAATTTTACCCCTGTGACCTTGAAAGTCGGTCCAGGTCATTCATTTGAACAAACTTGGTAGCCCTTCATCCCAGCATGCTAAAGAACCAATATCAGTACCAGGGGCTTTTGGTTATTGAGAAAAAGTTGTTTGAAGATTTTAACAA
>NW_018407602.1:0-526 GCF_002113885.1 Mizuhopecten yessoensis
ACGAAGAGTAGTACTTAGTTTAAAACATAGGATTGACATTTGTACGGGGATCCTTAAAACGAGGAGTAGTACCTAATTTAAAACATAGGATTGAAATTGGTATGGGGATCCTTAAGACGAAGAGTAGTACTTAGTTTAGAACATAGGATTGACAATGGTACGGGGATACTTAAGACGAAGAGTAGTACTAGTTTAAAACACAGGATTGGCATTGGCACAGGGATACTTAAGCCGAAGAGTAGTACCTGGTTTAAAACATAGGATTGACAATGGTACGGGGATACTTAAGACGAAGAGTACTACTTAGTTTAAAACATGGGATTGACATTTGTACGGGGATCCTTAAGCCGAAGAGTAGTACCTAGTCTAAACCATAGGATTGCTTAAGACGAAGAGTAGTACTAGTTTAAAACACAGGATTGTCATTGGTACAGGGATCCTTAAGACGAAAAGTAGTACTTAGTTTAAAACATAGAAATGGCATTAGTACGGGGATCCTTAAGACGAAGAGTAGTACTTAGTTTAA
>NW_018407602.1:1553-6416 GCF_002113885.1 Mizuhopecten yessoensis
CCTTCGTTAGTTTGTTTTAACCTTACCCAAAATGCCAACGTGCTTAGTGTCAATACGCAACTATTCGGAGCATCATATCTCCTCTCATCATGTTGACAACAGAAGTAAATGGTTTCGGCAACCTTGAAACCTGAAGCATCAAAGTCAGATGGGAAGGGCAATAGGCCTAATCTACTTACAAAATCACATTACTACGTTGAGGAAAAAGAGGTATATTTCACGAGAAAATGATATTGAAATAATTTGTACAGATAAAAGCATTCAAACGCTACATATATAACATTACTTGTAAATGATAAAAAGAAATAGAATTTATTTTGTAGATCATTTGCAGCATGAGTGCCCAAACAAAATTTAATGAAACTTTATTTTTTTTACTTGTTTCAACTCAAATATAACACCCCCCTGACAATGCCACTACGCAATCCACTTTATTCCTCAAACTAACGAACACATGAGCAGATCGCAATGCAATTATAATTCCTTTGTTGATTGAGTTTCAGCATTAAGACTCCAATCGACAGAAATCTATATAGGTTTTCCTTCCCCCCTCTGAATTTGTTTCCCATTCACAATTCGGCATTTAGAGCCTCGTATGATCTTCTCACACACGTTTTATAGCCTGCGCTTACTAATCGACTTATGATGCTAATGTTGTTTCGATAGCCCAACCAACTGTGCACTCCTCAGCAACACCGAGGTTTTTACTTAAGCTGCAAAATCCGGACCGTTTTAATCTGGTTGTGAAATAAACATTTAATAGTGTTTTTCTATACTTGTATGCTGCACTTGGGCGCTTAGCATTAAAACGTATGAGAGAATTAAGTAAAAGCTTACAGCTGTTAAATTGCACACTCCGTAATCTTTTTGCATTTAGTGTAGAATTAACCAAACAAATGGGCAATTTCGTTAAGGAATTTACTAGAAATTTGCAGAAATCAAAGGGCTGTAGTTTTCATTTAGTCAACAGTCCAGGTAAATACATTAAAATATGAAAGTTAAAGTGCATCTGTCTCAGACATCGGGTTGTAGTACTTTAACCTCAAAAGAAAATACGTTGAGTGACTAAGGAGATGGGAGTAAATTTCCTAAATCTTCTTCCGCACAACAACATAATAACGACATAAATAGTTAACAAACATCCCCAAGTCAGAGATCGATATCTCCCACATGAAAAAGTCAACAGTTACATGTAGGAGAGCATAATTTCCTAAGTCCTTATTATTGAGTATCGGATATAATATTTATAAATGGAGCATGAAGATCAAAAAATTAAAATAAGATTAAACTAATTTTTAAAATTTCATTTCGTAAAAATTACAAGATTACTAGCATGCAACATGAACAGGGTGCGTTCAGTACTGTAGATATAGAGCGCAACAACGAAAACGTCTGCGTGTATCAGGGTATGGTGTTTATTTACATCGATGTCATAAGCAAAGGAATTTTAAGTCGTTTAGGGATCCTTATTCCAATGCAAAAAAAAAAGTAACTGAAGAAAACCACTATACTCGTTCGTACAGACCTGCACTTCATTTCCTTTTAGACATAACTGAGTTGGGACTTGACCTGGGACGTACCACTGATAAGGTGTGTAAGTTTATTAGAGCGACTGTACACTGACCCGCCGTTCTTACAGTGACCTGTTGTCCGTACAATGACCAGCGGTCAGTACAGTGACCAATCGTCCGTACAGTGACCCGCCGTCCGTACAGTGACCCGTCATCCGTATAGTGACCAATCGTCCGTACAGTGACCCGCCGTCCGTACAGTGACCAGTCGTCCGTACAGTGATCAATCGTCCGTACAGTGACCAGTTGTCCGTACAATGACCAGCGGTCAGTACAGTGACCAATCGTCCGTTCAGTGACCCGCCGTCCGTACAGTGAGCAGTCGTCCGTACAGTGATCATGACAAGTTGTCCGTACAGTGACCCGCTGTCCGTACAGTGACCAGTCGTCAATACAGTGACCAATCGTCCGTATAGTGACCCGCCGTCCGTACAGTGACCAGTCGTCCGTAGAGTGATCATGACAAGTCGTCCGTACAGTGACCAGTTGTCCGTACAGTGACCCGCAGTCATTACAGTGACCTGTTGTCCGTACAATGACCAGCCGTCAGTACAGTGACCAATCGTCCGTACAGTGACCCGCCGCCCGTACAGTGACCCGTCGTCCGTATAGTGACCAATCGTCCGTACAGTGACCCGTCGTCCGTACAGTGACCAGTCGTTCGTACAGTGATCATGACAAGTCGTCCGTACAGTGACCAGTTGTCCGTACAGTGACCCGCAATCCGTACAGTGACCAGTCGTCCGTACAGTGATTATGGCAAGTCGTCCGTACAGTGACCAGTTGTCCGTACAGTGACCCGCTGTCCGTACAGTGACCAGTCATCAGTACAGTGACCAATCGTTCGTATAGTGACCCGCCGTCCGTACAGTGACCAGTCGTCCGTAGAGTGATCATGACAAGTCGTCCGTACAGTGACCAGTTGTCCGTACAGTGACCCGGAATCCGTACAGTGACCAGTCGTCCGTACAGTGATCATGACAAGTCGTCCTTGCAGTGACCATTTGGCCGTACAGTGACCCGCTGTCCGTACAGTGACCAGTCGTCCGTGCAGTGATCATGACAAGTCGTCCGTACAGTGACTAGTTGTAGGTACAGGGACCCTCCGTCCATACAATATCCCGGCCGTCCGTTCAGCGACAAGTCGTCCGCACAGTGACCACTAGTTACAGTTTTTGTCATTGGTACGGGAATCCTTAAGACGAAGAGTAGTATTAGTCTTAAACAGGATTTAAATTGGTACGGTGATCCTTAAGACGAAGAGTAGTACCTAGTTTAAAACATAGGATTGACATTGGTACGGGGATCCTTAAGACCAAGAGTAGTACTAGTTTAAAACATAGGATTGACATTGGTACGGGGATTCTTAAGACGAAGAGTAGTACCAGTTTAAAACATAGGATTGAAATTGGTATGGGGATCCTTAAGACGAAGAGTAGTACCTAGTATAAAACATAGAATTGACATTGGTACGGGGATCCTTAAGACGAAGAGCAGTACTAGTATAAAACATAGGATTGACATTTGTACAGAGATACTTAAGACGAAGAGTAGTACTTAGTATAAAACAAAGGATTGACATTGGTACGGGGATCCTTAAGACGAAGAGTAGTACTTATTTTAAAACATAGGATTGACATTGGTACGGGGATCCTTAAGACGAAGAGTAGTACTTAGTTTAAAACGAAGGATTGACAATGGTACGGGGATCCTTAAGACGAGGAGTAGTACCTTGTTTAAAACATAGGATTGACATTGGTACGGGGATACTTAAGACGAAGAGTAGTACTTGGTTTAAAACATAGGATTGGCATTGGTACGGGGATACTTAAGACGAAGAATAGTACCTAATTTAAAACATAGGATTGACATTGGTACGGGGATCCTTAAGACGAAGAGTAGAACCTAGTCTAAAACATAGGATTAACATTGGTACGGGGATCCTTAAGACGAAGAGTAGTACTAGTTTAAAACATAGGATTGACATTGGTACGGGGATCCTTAAGACGAATAGTAGTACCTAGTTTAAAACATAGGATTGACATTGGTATGGGGATCCTTAAGACGAAGAGCAGTACTAGTATAAAACATAGGATTGGCATTGGTACGGGGATCCTTAAGACGAAGAGTAGAAACTAGTTTAAAACATAGGATTGACATTGATACGGGGATCCTTAAGACGAAGAGTAGTACTAGTTTAAAACACAGGATTGGCATTGGTACGGGGATCCTTAAGACGAAGAGTAGTACTTAGTTTAAAACATAGGACTGACTTTGGTACGGGGATCCTTAAGACGAAGAGCAGTACTAGTATAAAACATAGGATTGACATTTGTACAGAGATACTTAAGACGAAGAGTAGTATTTAGTATAAAACATAGGATTGACATTGGTACGGGGATCCTTAAGACGAAGAGTAGTACTTAGTTTAAAACATAGGACTGACATTGGTACGGGGATCCTTCAGACGAAAAGTACTACTAGTCTAAAATATAGGATTGATAATGGTACGGGGATCCTTAGGACGAAGAGTAGTACCTAGTTTAAACCATAGGATTGACATTGGTACGGGGATGCTTAAGACGAAGAGTAGTATTTAGAATAAAACATAGGATTGACATTTGTACAGAGATACCTAAGACGAAGAGTAGTATTTAGAATAAAACATAGGATTGACATTAGTACAGAGATACTTAAGACGAAGGGGGGTATTTAGTATAAAACATAGGATTGACATTAGTACGGGGATCCTTAAGACGAGGAGTAGTACCTTGTTTAAAACATAGGATTGACATTGGTACGGGGATCCTTCAGACGAAAAGTAGTACTAGTCTAAAATATAGGATTGATAATGGTACGGGGATCCTTAAGACGAAGAATAGTACTTAGTTTAAATCATAGGATTGACATTGGTACGGGGATCCTTAAGACGAAGAGTAGTACCTAGTTTAAAACATAGGATTGACATTGGTACGGGGATCCTTCCGACGAAAAGTAGTACTAGTCTAAAATATAGGATTGATAATGGTACGGGGATCCTTAAGACGAAGAGTAGTACTTAGTTTAAATCATAGGATTGACATTGGTACGGGGATCCTTAAGACGAAGAGTAGTACCTAATTTGAAACATAGGATTGATAATGGTACGGGGATCCTTAAGACGAAGAGTAGTACTTAGTTTAAAACGAGGGATTGACAATGGTACGGGGATCCTTAAGAAGAGGAGTAGTACCTTGTTTAAAACATAGGATTGACATTTGTACGGGGATCCTTAAGACGAAGAGTAGTACCT
>NW_018407602.1:10976-19387 GCF_002113885.1 Mizuhopecten yessoensis
CCATAGGATTGACATTTGTACCTAGTTCCTTAAGACGAAGTGTAGTACTATAGTATAAAACATAGGATTGACATTAGTACGGGGATCCTTAAGGCGAAGTGTAGTACTATAGTTTAAAACATAGGATTGGCATTGGTACGGGGATCCTTAAGACGAAGTGTAGTACTATAGTATAAAACATAGGATTGAAATTGCCTCTTTTATGAAATATTTGTTGTAGTTAATTTCAGTAGTATTTCGTATGATGTTACTTTTTCGCTGCATTTTAAAGCATTAATATTTGTATTGAAAACTCGAAACGTCAATCCGACATTTCGTTATTGATGCTAACCAGGATTTCTAAATGTATGACATAAAACATCTCCTTGAAAAGAGGAGCTGCACGTAGGAAAACGCCGCTATGTCGCTTCATCATTAATATACAGTTTCAAGTTAAATATAACAGGTCTAAGGACTATGCTTTGCTTAAGGCTATAAATGCCCATTTTGGCTGGTTTGTTAGCATGTAAGAATATCCAAAGCTTGAGAAGTCAACCGGAATTAAAAATAAAAACAATTGTTCTACTGTTAGTTAACAATTCCCCCCTTTATTTTCTCGGAGACATGGCATTGATATGAGTACCCTTTTTGATTGGGATTATATATTTGAAACAATTGCTAAATGGAATACTTTCTAAATCCTGTGAAACTTTTCTACATATCAGTATAAAGATTAGTGCTTAATGGACGTGATTGATTCCCGTATATTTAAGATAAGAAGTAAGGATATCTTTCTGCCTCCCCGCACACCGTCAGCTTCATACGTGCTGAAGAAATTGGGCGTTTAAATCTAGTTAAAACTATCTGCTTGCTGTATATATAACTATAAATACAATTCAAATCATTTATAGTTTGATGATATGCGCACGTGCTCTGACCGTGTGCCTTTACACGTGTATGCATTTATCACATGCTACTGTTTAACACATGTTGTTATCGTTATTTTTTATATGTAACGTGGGATAAATAAAGAGAAACTCCATTTATCAGAATTCTAGAAAATCATGTTCGTGTAATAATTTCATTTACAATTATTTGTAGGTGTTCTTTTTTAAATATCAGCGTTTGTAGTGAGATAAGACAGAGGTCAGATTATATTGTGATATATCTGATCACAATCACAAATTGTCTTTCATGAGGCAATGATGAAACATGTAAGTGACATAATGTCATTAACACTAATTGTTTGTGGTATGTCATTCCCTCACCAGTCGAGTCATATAACATACACAGTGTAGATTCATCCCCCGAACCTGCCGTTGGAAGTAGGAAAGGCTCAACCAATCTGAACCCGAGTACGATTCTAAAAATGTATTAATGTTTATTTCACCGTGTTTATGGTAAGTACCTGTGTAGAAGTGGCTGTAGCCGTGTTCTGGGTTGCGCTGGTGAAACACTCCGAGTCCAACATAACACCAGACACTGTATATGCCAACCCTGGCCTGACGGAGTTGGACAGTATTCCATTGAACACCACCTCTTAAGTAGCTAACTGCCGCCAGAGAGGATTTCACCTACGACCACATAGTCGGTCATCTCACTATGATCTGACCATAGACAAAAAGGTCAAAATGAAATTACTTTTTAATCAAAGTGAAAAACGATATTCGATCTGTTGACTGATGTGTATGGCATTCATTTTGAAGTAATGATATATAGTGTTATTCGCGTGAGATTACATTTAAGGTAAGGAATTACTTTTTCCGTAAATATCTATCAATAAAAATGCAGTGAAACCATATTCTGAAGATACAGATATATTTCTCATAGCAGAGGTTACTGCTCCATTTTTCTAAGCGTAGAACCCACAATGCTGTCTATCATTGCTACCTCAGATACACGTTGATAAAGCACTGTCGGCTAAGCTTTCTTAAGGTACACGTACGCGAGCCGGAAACAGCAGCATGCGACTGTAATATAACCTAGGTATGTTTTATCGTAATCATTATAATGGTAACATATGCTTTTATTAGACGTACATTAGCTAAGTGATTTATTATATGTTTAGATAAGGGACTTTGGTAAAATTACGATTTTTTATCATCGTAAGCGACCTTGTGTCTCTGCTGACGTAATACAAGCTGCGGCCGGCTCCCCGTGATGGTTATACTATAAAAGAAGGCCAAGAAAAATGTCTGCTAGTTAAAAATATCGTAGGAACAATATATCGTGTTTGTTATTTCATATATTTATAACAATAAACAGGGAGGAAAAAATAATCGAAAACACATCGCTTTACTTATAAGAAGGACAGGGTCATGTAGTCGTTCTCCTGAGCACTGATATGCTGTTCGCTCCGGTAAAAAGGCGAATTCGACTTGTAGACTTTTGGCAAGGAAGCTTTACTTTAAATATGTGCTTGTTTTGGAAGTAATGATGTAGTTTCATGATAGCTCGTAATCAATTTGTGGTTTGTATCAGTTATTAGCTGATTGGTGGAATAACACATTTTAAATCGTTAACATTCTGTAATATATGGTTTTCATGAACTATAATTGTTTTATACAAACTTTATGACTATATAAAATAAAATACATTTATTCATAAAATGAGAAAAAAACACCTGTTGGCACATTTGCTTATTCTAAACGAACTTTTTATAATGAACAAAACTCTTTTATTATAAACACCTACTATAGAATAATAGTTATGTCTCATCTACAACAGGACATAATTCAAACTGCAAGCAATTTTATCTTGAAACTGTTGACCCGAATCATTTGGAAAATATGTTTTGTACAGATGCAGTTTTGATACACACGCACAACTGTTGACGTAATGGTGTGAGGGATACATAGACATTGTGTATCCTATAGTTGTGAGACGGATAGATAATGGTCTCGCCAAATCAATGTTTTCCTGATCGACCGTTTAGCCGCTGAATGAGTTCAACTAGGGGGAGAATGACCATTAACAGTAATCGCTCAACAGCTCGTGCGGAGGGAGGATGGTCATAAAGAGTAATCAGTCGACTAAATAGCCTGAATAACATCACGTTATCAGTACATCTGATCAGTTAAACAGCATGATCAATTTCCGATAGAACGAATTAAAGAATAAAAGAAGAAAAATCGAATTGTAAAAAAAGCACACGACTTCCTCTATATAAACGGTGAATTTATAATTAAACGCAACATATGATGCGGGGCTTAGCTCCAAGTGGTAACGCTAGCGAGTTTGGCATGTCGAGGATCCATTGCTATTTAGACAGATCACTTAAACGTGTCGCCCTTTGGTGTAAATGTTAGACAAGAGTTACGTAGACCTCTCCCATTGGTCGTAGATGATCAAACATTGTTGACAATCGTTTGTAGCATGCGATCTGTGCTGTGTAATTATATTTTAAACAAATCGAAGAAAGAAAATGTGAAACTAATATATTGTGTCACAAATATCAAAACATTTCGATATAACATAATCAGGGGAAGATATTAATATATTGCAGCAAGCTAAGATGGCTCAGCACTATTACAATGAAAAAAGGTAAGAACCTTTCCAAATATAACTACTGGATTCATGCGTAGTCTCCGAAAAGAAATCAAACTGGAATCGAAAATGATTAAAATTTTATAAGAATGACGTTTTCGTCGAGTGTAAGGATTCATTCTGAATGTTGTTGTTTAATCTTTATTAATTGTGTTTTTATGAAAGCGGAAATATAAAAGTATATCGAGTATCTGAGTGTTAAACGTCCCTGTACATATAGAAACATCAGATCTCACTCGATCTTCTTACGGCAGATATACAATCTTACAAATCTCTTCAGACAAAAATAAATATGCAAAAATACTCTTGTATTTGATGAAGCAAGAATGAATGAGGAATGCATCAATTATCTAACGCAAAGGTTTTGAATATAAGTTATAGTATCGTTTTAATCCATCGATAATATTTTTTTTTTCATTGTATACTTTTAAACTATGGAGGCGCCCTAAAATATGTCTCAATCTGATTAATCTAATTTCAAATGAGTTAATAGCACATAATACCATAAGCAATAAGCATATCTGCGGTACATTGTTCCTATGGTCCAAGAAGAACACTAGCAGTACAGTTACTTTAGGTCTGGAGTAGTGCTCGGACACAAGTTGTCCCCTCCTTAAAGGATCGAACCGATTTCCTTCGAACTATCTCTAGCAGATAGATCCTTGTACTAAGTCAGATTGTAGCTAGTAGTGTAGCGTCACTTTTTTAAAAAGTTACCGTTACAAGAAATTGATCGATCAAAGGGAGCACGTACCGGCACAGCTTAACCATTGCTGAGTACTAATAACGGTAGAAAAGAAACGCAATTTTAAAAAGCGAAAACAAAACGCATTAGTGTATTTTTGATGTGTTTAATCGTTTTTTTGAAAAGACATTGTGGAATTTCTAAATAGTGAAATTTACATCGTATTCTCCTCCAGAAATGGGAGTTTTGGATTTTCCTGTTTTCTATGTATGTGTTTTGGTAGCTCTGGTATCGACTAAGAGTCAATACAATAGGAAAGAAGTCATCTAACAAGCAATTTCAGATCCATTGCTCAGTCATAATAAATGGATTTAGAGGAATAGGACTTCTTTGTTTTTATAGGATCTTTCTGTCATATGGTGATGGGTTTTCACATTTCCACGATAGTTGCTCAATGACGGATTGTAGTGACGGATTGTTTTTGTGACGGATTGTAGTGACGGATTGTTGTGACGGATTGTAGTGACGGATTGTTATGACGGATTGTAGTGACGGATTGTTGTGACGGATTGTAGTGACGGTTTGTAGTGACGGTTTGTAGTGACGGATTCGGATTGTAGTGACGGTTTGTAGTGACGGATTATAGTGACGGTTTGTAGTGACGGATTGTAGTGACGGATGGTAGTGACGGTTTGTATTGACGGATTGTAGTGACGAATTGTAGTGACGGTTTGTAGTGACGGATTCGAGTTGTAGTGACGGATTGAAGGGACGGTTTGTAGTGACGGATTGTAGTGACGGATGGTAGTGACGGTTTGTATTGACGGATTGTAGTGACGAATTGTAGTGACGGTTTGTAGTGACGGATTATAGTGACGGTTTGTAGTGACGGATTATAGTGACGTTTTGTAGTGACGGATTATAGTGACGGTTTGTAGTGACGGATTATAGTGACGTTTTGTAGTGACGGATTATAGTGACGGTTTGTAGGGACGGATTGTAGTGACGGTTTGTAGTGACGGAATGTAGTGACGGTTTGTAGTGACGGATTGTAGAGACGGTTTGCAGTGACCGTTTATAGTGACGGTTCGTAGTGACGGATTGTAGTGACGGTTTGTAGTGACGAATTGTAGTGACGGATTGGATTGACGGGTTGTAGTGACGGATTGTAGTGACGGTTTGTAATGACGAATTCGAGTTGTAGTGACGGATTGAAGTGACGGTTTGTAGTGCCGGATTGTAGTGACGGTTTGTAGTGACGGAATGTAGTGACGGTTTGTAGTGACGGATTGTAGTGTCGGTTTGTAGTTTGTACTGACGGTTTGTAGTGACGGTTTGTAGTGACGGATTGTAGAGACGGTTTGTAGTGACCGTTTATAGTGACGGTTCGTAGTGACGGATTGTAGTGACGGTTTGTAGTGACGAATTGTAGTGACGGTTTGTAGTGACGGATTATAGTGACGGTTTGTAGTGACGGATTATAGTGACGTTTTGTAGTGACGGATTATAGTGACGGTTTGTAGTGACGGATTATAGTGACGTTTTGTAGTGACGGATTATAGTGACGGTTTGTAGTGACGGATTATAGTGACGTTTTGTAGTGACGGATTATAGTGACGGTTTGTAGTGACGGATTGTGGTGACGGATTGTATTGACGGTTTGTAGTGACGAATTGTAGTGACGGATTGGATTGACGGGTTGTAGTGACGGATTGTAGTGACGGTTTGGAGTGACGGTTTGTAGTGACGGTTTGTAGTGACGGATTGTAGAGACGGTTTGCAGTGACCGTTTATAGTGACGGTTCGTAGTGACGGATTGTAGTGACGGTTTGTAGTGAAGGATTATAGTGACGGTTTGTAGTGACGAATTGTAGTGACGGATTGGATTGACGGGTTGTAGTGACGGATTGTAGTGACGGTTTGTAATGACGAATTCGAGTTGTAGTGACGGATTGAAGTGACGGTTTGTAGTGACGGATTGTAGTGACGGATGGTAGTGACGGTTTGTATTGACGGATTGTAGTGACGAATTGTAGTGACGGTTTGTAGTGACGGATTATAGTGACGTTTTGTAGTGACGGATTATAGTGACGGTTTGTAGTGACGGATTATAGTGACGTTTTGTAGTGACGGATTATAGTGACGGTTTGTAGTGACGAATTGTAGTGACGGTTTGTAGTGACGAATTCGAGTTGTAGTGACGGATTGTAGTGACGGTTTGTAGTGACGGATTGTAGTGACGGTTTGTAGTGACGGATTGTAGTGACGGATGGTAGTGACGGTTTGTATTGACGGATTGTAGTGACGAATTGTAGTGACGGTTTGTAGTGACGGATTATAGTGACGTTTTGTAGTGACGGATTATAGTGACGGTTTGTAGTGACGGATTATAGTGACGGATTGTAGTGACGGTTTGTAGTGACGGATTTTAGTGACTGATTGTAGTGACGGTTTGTAGTGATGGTTTGTAGTGACGGTTTGCAGTAACGGATTGTAGTGACGGTTTGTAGTGACGGTTTGTAGTGACGGAGTTTAGTGACTGATTGTAGTGACGGTTTGTAGTGACGGATTATAGTGACGGATTGTAGTGACGGTTTGTAGTGACGAATTCAGGTTGTAGTGACGGATTGTAGTGACGGTTTGTAGTTACGGATTATAGTGACGGCTTGTAGTGACGGATTGTAGTGACGGTTTGTAGTTACGGATTATAGTGACGGCTTGTAGTGACGGATTGTAGTGACGGTTTGTAGTTACGGATTATAGTGACGGCTTGTAGTGACGGATTGTAGTGACGGTTTGTAACGGTTTGTAGTTACGGTTTGTAGTGACGGATTGTAGTGGCGGTTTGCAGTGACGGATTCGGATTGTAGTGACGTATTGTAGTGACGGATTGTAGTGACGGATTGTTGTGATGGATTGTAATGACGGATTGTAGTGACGGTTTGTAGTGACGGTTTGTTGTGACGGAATGTATTGACGGTTTGTAGTGACGGTTTGTAGTGACGGTTTGTAGTTTGTAGTGACGGTTTGTACTGACGGTTTGTAGTGACGGATTGTAGTGACGAATTGTAGTGACGAATTGTAGCGACGGATTGGAGTGACGGTTTGTAGTGACGGTTTGTAGTGATGGTTTGTAGTGACGGTTTGCAGTAACGGATTGTAGTGACGGTTTGTAGTGACGGAATGTATTGACGGTTTGCAGTGACGGACTGTAGTGACGGTTTGTAGTTTGTAGTGACGGTTTGTAGTTACGGTTTGTAGTGACGGATTGTAGTGGCGGTTTGCAGTGACGGATTCGGATTGTAGTGACGGTTTGTAGTGACGGATTATAATGACGGTTTGTAGTGACGGATTGTAGTGACGAATTGTAGTGACGAATTGTAGTGACGGATTGTAGTGACGGTTTGTATTGACGGATTGTAGTGACGGATTGTAGTGACGGATTGTTGTGATGGATTGTAATGACGGATTGTAGTGACGGTTTGTAGTGACGAATTCGGGTTGGAGTGACGGATTGTAGTGACGGTTTGTAGTGACGAATTCGGGTTGGAGTGACGGATTGTAGTGACGGTTTGTAGTGACGGTTTGTAGTGACGGAATGTATTGACGGTTTGTAGTGACGGACTGTAGTGACGGTTTGTAGTTTGTAGTGACGGTTTGTAGTTACGGTTTGTAGTGACGGATTGTAGTGACGGTTTGTAGTGACGGTTTGTAGTGATGGATTGTAATGACGGATTGTAGTGACGGTTTGTAGTGACGGATTGTAGTGACAGTTTGTAGTGACGGTTTGTAGTGACGGATTTTAGTGACTGATTGTAGTGACGGTTTGTAGTGATGGTTTGTAGTGACGGATTGTAGTGACGGTTTGCAGTGACGGATTCGGATTGTAGTGACGTATTGTAGTAACGGATTGTAGTGACGGATTGTAGTGACGGTTTATAGTGACGGATTGTAATGACGGTTTGTACGGGTTGGAGTGAGTGATGGATTGTAATGACGGATTGTAGTGACGGTTTGTAGTGATGGTTTGTAGTGACGGATTGTAGTGACGGTTTGCAGTGACGGATTCGGATTGTAGTGACGGATTGTAGTGACGGATTGTTGTGATGGATTGTAATGATGAATGGTAGTGACGGTTTGTAGTGACGCATTGTAGTGACGGTTTGTAGTGACGGATTGTAGTGACGGTTTGTAGTGACGG
>NW_018407602.1:20830-85962 GCF_002113885.1 Mizuhopecten yessoensis
CCGTCACTACAATCCGTCACTACAATCCGTCACTACAAACCGTCACTACAATCCGTCACTACAATCCGAATCCGTCACTACAAACCGTCACTACAATCTGTCACTACAAACCGTCACAACAATCCGTCACTACAAACCGTCACTATAATCCGTCACTACAAACCGTCACTACAATCCGTCACTACAATCCGAATATCAAGTTCGCTTAACAAAACTATCACGTTCACTTAACAAAAAAATCAAGTTCACTTAACAAGAATATCACGTTCGATTAACAAAAATACAACGTTCATTTAACAAAAATATCACGTTCACTTAACAAAAATATCACGTTCGATTAACAAAAATACAACGTTCACTTAACAAAAATATCACGTTCACTTAACAAAGTATGAGGAACATCTTGTGTTGGTTTGTAGTGACGGTTTGTAGTGACGGATTGTAGTGATGGATTGTAGTGACGAATTCGGGTTGTAGCGACGGATTGTAGTGACGGTTTGTAGTGACGGTTTGTAGTTTGTAGTGACGGGTTGTAGTGACGGATTGTAGTGATGGATTGTAGTGACGAATTCGGGTTGTAGCGACGGATTGTAGTGACGGTTTGTAGTGACGGATTATAGTGACGGTTTGTAGTGACGGATTGTAGTGACAACTTGTAGTGACGGTTTGTAGTGACGGATTGTAGTAACGGTTTTTATGATGACACTATTTGTTCTGAGCTACGTACACAACACAAGATGTTCCTCATACTTTGTTAAGTGAACGTTGTATTTTTGTTAATCGAACGTGATATTTTTGTTAAGTGAACGTGATATTTTTGTTAAATGAACGTTGTATTTTTGTTAATCGAACGTGATATTCTTGTTAAGTGAACTTGATTTTTTTGTTAAGTGAACGTGATAGTTTTGTTAAGCGAACTTGATATTCTTGTTAAGTGAACTTGATATTTTTGTTAATTGAACTTGATATTTTTGTTAAGTGAACGTGATATTTTTGTTAAGTGAACGTGATCTTTTGTTAAGTGAACGTGATATTTTTGTTAAGTAAACTTGATATTTTTGTTAAGTGAACTTGATATTTTAATATTTCGGTATTTTCTGATCTCTATAGTTACTGTTTGTCAGTTCAGATTTCTTATTCTGTGTTTTTGTGGTCCCTGAATGATCAATTCAATGTCCTTTTTGATGAGACTATTTTGTCTGTAATAAAGTTGTCTCCATGTGTTTTATTATCTGTTTTCTATCCCTATTGCAATATATATTCTTCTTGTTGTCTGTGTTTTCCCCAGTGCTTTGATATTTTCATATCTATCGGTGTTTGCTTTTCCGTTATCTACGGTAATTCCTGAATTTGTTTCCCCAATGTTTCTTGTTTGATGATCAATACCGTTATGCTTTTCGCACTTTTATTCTGGAAGATATGATCTACATGTTCACACCTAAACCTTATCATTGTGATTATTTTACAGATACATCTTGATGTTCACTCCCTTCCTTTCTTTCCAACTCCGACCATCCCCTGTTCACCCACACGCATCACGTGTTGAAAGTTATAAACACAATGATGTTCAAAACAACTTGTCCATTTACAAGTATCAATAAAGCTTCGTTTTAATGGTGTCCTATCACAGAGAGATCCTGATAGTAATGCTCACTGAGGGGTTCCGAAGCTGTTAAGATAATGGCAGATAATGGGATATTTACGGCATCTTTCGGTATCCTGAGGAAATAGCTCAAACTGAATCGGTACAATTGTATGACTTTCTTAGAAAACTAAGTACGAATGTCCAATTTTCTAAATGGACTGAGATCTGAATGGCATGATATACCTTTGATGGAAACAATACCATCGAAATAAAGCAAAGATAATGGCGGACGGGATTAAGTGGATTGCACTTTATTTGAAAGAATGTTTCCTATTTCACAAAACCGTAATCTAGGATAAGTTTTGGAATTTACTTATTTCTATTTATTGCAATGTTCCACATGACACACGCGCGATAGTTTATGTCGACATCCCAATAACAGCGCAGAAGTTGTACATTAAACGGCATTTTGTAAGTTAAAAAAAAAAGGTAAAATGCCCCCAAAATATATAAAACATCCACCGTCCTAGGACTATCGAGTATCACTATAGGCATACAACGCAATTCTAAACCCCCACAATCTATAAGTAAACCGAAGTAAAATGTTCACCAAATTGTCTTAAAATTAACGATACGTTGAAATTCGTTAAAAGCTAACGATATATAGTTTGTCCTGATTCTAGAAGACCGGCAAAGGTTCCCTCTACTTGAATGGTTTACGTGATAATCAGGACTCGGACGGCAGCTATTGTCGTTCAAATTTCAGTGATCGATTCTGACAAGATTTTATCTGAAGCCTAACGACGCACGAGCGCGTCCCATCCCGCCACACATAACTGAATGCGATGTTCGTTCAATGTTCACCTTTGGAACCCTAAGACTGGTTCTAGAGGGACGGTGAAATGCTTGCCGCAATTTGGCTTCCGCTTTTCATTTATTTTTAAATAGCTGTAGCCCTTGCTTATTCTAAATAAAACTGTCAATTCACACACTGAGCAGCCATTCAAGATTGTCCATACCAAGGCCTTCATGGACTTCCATGGCCTGTAGTTCACATCGCCTGTCAGCATGCTAACTTAAAACTTACGAACAAAATTCAGGATTAATTAACAAGGCTTTGCTTTTCTGTCCCAATTAATTATGGAACTATTCATAAACATACATTTGTAGTGAATCTAATATCCAGTGAGTGTCAATTTTTAAACAGAAATACTTAAAAAACCCGCATTTTTTTGTGTGTTATATGCATTATCAAGTGACTAGGAAACGAAAACAAAAAATATAATTTAGTTTTTGACAAAGCATTTATATTTTTTTGTATTTTTTGTATTTTGACTATCATTTGTTCGTTGATAGCATAGATAGCAAAGATAGTTGCTTTGATTCAGTCCGAAACATTCTAAGATGGTAAACAAAATGTCACAGATTGTGAACTTCATAGGAATCTGTTTTCAATTATTTACAAACTAAACGTATACACTTGAGCGTATTCTATCAGTATAAAACGATCTTTATTTATAACAAAAGCACTGCCTATTTATTTCACTAAAAAAAATCTAAATTATTTCGAAGTTTCACTCAGCCTGAGTAGGTCCTTCAATTGCTTGAAGAATCCAGTTCCGAAATGTGGAGAACAGCTAAACGTGACCCCCTAATTACGTCGGATTAAATGGAATAATTATAGTATGCCGAACGTCAAGATAAAATGCATTGCAAGCTGACCATTTTTATACTTGTCCTTCGTCAAATAAGACCTTTCTCATTTTGGGGTAGACCTAGCACGGAGCAAGGAGACAGAGACCTAGACAAGCAAATACAGGGGTCATTTCAAAGATAATTTTATATGGAACGTAGCGTATAGGCTGTCGGAGTGTGTACACGCATATGCACATGACTACAGGTAAGGGAACAGGTAACATCATATGGAGACATATTATACATTTCGTGGCTCACTGCGGCAAGTATGTAACCGTGGTAATTGATATTTCAATGTCTCCACTCAGAATCTCACCCGGGACCTCTGTTGTATTATTCTGACGCAAAACGAATTTAAAGAAATTCCCCGCCCCGGTGTTAGATTCATTTTTGGTACACAAATCCTCCAAAAGGTGTGAAAAAAATAAACACCTTAGTTTAGGTCCAAATATAGATGTAACACATTCTCAGGTCCCTGTGGAAGCGACCATTATCGTTCTGCCATCTGTTTTAACAATAGATAAGCTACACCATTTAGCCATAAAAGCAGGGGCGTATACGTAGCGTCCATAGAAAAAAACCTGGGCTTACACATACAAAATCTGTGTATACCAAATGTCTAAACATTGACAATTTAACAATAATAAAAGATGACTTCATTTAATCAAGACAATAACATTACATCCTTCCCGGAATCCATGTTCGTCTATTACTTCCAGTCCATTTTTTTCCGGTGCTATGTTGTGGTCTGGTAAATAATAAATATCAATTTACGAAATGAAGAAAGCAGCTAATGCTTCCAACGTCAAAATAGTAAAACAAATACTATCACGAATGGTCTCTCTTGGACTTTAAGCCATAATGCTTTCTCTGGGATAGAATCTAGAAAGAGTTACGTGTGTTTTTATAACTAGACTAGAAGAACTGCAATATAGAAATATATTTTCGTGATAAATAAGTGAAAATCAGAATTTTTACGAGAATTTCGGACTATATCAATATATAATCTAATCTTGCTTGTAACAAGCATTTCCATTGGCTTAAAAAATTATGTTATCATCCCATAACGTCGCCATTTGTAACGTCGCTTTTGATTGGTTGATATAGAGGCGCAATAATTTCTAAGAGAAAAGAGTCCATCAACAGAAGTGGATTTCCACAGGGATTGTGTATAGTAGATTAAATTGGTTTATTTAGAGTACACTCCGGTTTTTTGTGTTATATCTCCATAACATGAAAACTATATTCAAGTTAATCCTTAAGTATTTGTAACTATGTGTCGACGACGACAGCTTACTATTATATATTTATATATATATATACTAGTACAATCAACTGTAGCATGCAAAGAGTCCTTGTTTTTTCAGTATAAACTTTGATTTAAAAATAAAATGTTTCCTGAAAAAAAATCCCCGTAGGGGGAGTTCAGTCAGGAGAAGTTTATCAATTGTTAGGAAAAACAGGCGATGTAACTGTAGGTAACATGTAAGGAACACTAAATGATAATTCTCTAGTGTTTTGTCGCAAGCAGGGGGACAGGAATCCCTAATACAAATATAATGAAACAGATTCTGAGATGTTCCCTGAATTTACTACTCTCAGTGTCCGTCTCTGACTGCGTGTTAGGTCTGCCTCAAAATGAGTAACGTCTATTAAGATGTACCATAATGTTATTCTATATACATGTAAGAGAAGACGAAATTGAGCATCAGATAAACAGCAATCATATAATCAACACATCAGAAAACACAATAATGGAAAGTCACGGTGCAGGGTTTGACTCGGCAATATTTACTTGATAGTTACGTTTTTTTTTTTTATAATATGAATACTTTATCCAGGTGCTACTTACCTATACCACCACCTGGCCATATTTCATTAATTAATGTTTGCAGATTTGAGATTTGGCAGTCCTTTATTACTTATCAAAACACCTGCAGGTGTCATACAAGAGTACAAGGCCAAACCACATCAGAGTGGATACATTTAATTTCTTTGTGATACATACCTTTTAATAAATCTTATAACACATATCAAATACTACTTAAGCACTAAGATAGCAATTCTACGTGGCGTCATAAACGCCCCAATAGAAATGTCGTTAATCTTGTTCATTAACATCAATTACTTCAGGAAACACAACATTAACGTTGATGCTCGTAACATACGGTTATCAAACGTGTTTGTGACGTTGTTTATTTCTTCACTGAAATGAAAAAATAAGATTGCTGATGAACTCTAAACACTGACAAACATTTAAATATTCAGTGGTCCCGATCCGTAGTGAACCTGTTTCCATAGAACCAGTGTCACGTGTATTTCTATAACGAAGCCACGTTTGTATTAAATATTACTGCAGCTTTATCAGGTTTAATAATGTGTATTCCCAAACCTCTTTTATGATTTTTAGAACAATAAGGTTAAACCAAGGAGTTGTTGTAACAAACTGATCACCTGTTTCATTTCTTTCCAGACGGTATCCATATCTGTGTCCGTTCTGACCCTGAGCGCTATTTCTGTGGAGAGATGGTACGCCATTTGTTATCCGCTTGTATTTAAAAGCACGAAAAAACGCGCCAAAATAATCATCAGTGCAATATGGCTGTTTTCCATAGCGGTGGCGGTTCCGGATTTAATTGTTGCCAAGCTACATCCGTATTTCAGTCCCGAGTTCACCATTCTTCTGACGTCATGCAAGCCTGGTTGGTCTAACGGTAGTCAAACTGTGTACCAATTGGTCCTGTTGATTGTGCTCTACGTTGTCCCCATGGTCCTGATGGGCTTCACGTACTCCCATATAGCTGTGGTACTATGGAAAGGCAACATTCCCGGCGCTGTGGAGACAGGTAAGCTAATCATTTAATCGTATTCCTAACCGAAGTACATGCACTTTACTTTATATAATAATTGCCCTTGTTTTCGGAAAACAAGATTATTTGTTTCCCAAGATTACTATTGTTATACGGGTGTAAATCCCAGTAGAAACAGGTATGATTGAGAAGACACAAACAATCGTGTTGCTAACATTTTGTTTTACGAAAATTAGAAGAAATATAAAACAGCAGTAAATACATTCAGGCCTACACTCCATTGTTGTCGTCCGCTTTAATCACTCGGGATTCTGTGGTGCCTTTTGCCCCTTTTTCTACCCTGTCCCTGAACAAGGGTAGGATGATTGGAGAGTATCTAAGTCGGAAGGGGAACACGAAGTTTTCTTTCTCGGTTATTTGGCCAATTTTTTTCAAGTATAAGAATACATTTTGTCATCTTTTGGTTTGGAATACTTATATATGTGTTATTTCAGGTAACGATTTTTATATGTTTCATATTAAGGCGAAAAGACTGAATATCTTTAATTACGTTCTTTTTTACCATACTTAATAATAATCACTAATTCTGATGCTCTGAGCAGAAATTTAATGTTCGTACTTGCCATCCTTTTCTTTTTTCTTGACAATAAAGGAAAATTACATTAAACACTCATATAAACTTTTTTTGCTTCATCAATCTTCTGGCATCTGAAGAAGCAATAAAGATTATCTCAATAGCTAAAGGCATTTTTACGTCATATATAACGATAATGAGTGAAAATTACAGAGTTTAGGCTACTTTGTCATATGAACGATGATGAGTATGTTCTTATGTTTACATGAAAGGGCAATTACGAGCTAATTCATTATTCAATGAACTTTGGAATAAACGTGGCAATCTAAACATATTACTTTTCATTTAATGTGACGGGGATATTTGGAAGACATTCCCTTTCACAGGTCAAACTATTTTGATTTTTCTTCAACAAAAATAGTTAACGGCAATGTGTATACGTTTCAAGGGAATACAAATTCAAGGACATTTTGTTGCAGGGACTGACTTATTGAACAGCTGCACAAGTATGTCGAAAATGAATCAAAGATTCTGAAAAATTATAATTAACGCATTTAATGTATGAACGTTTTGGTTTCCTTTTTCATTAAAGTTGAGTCAGAGAAAATGTAAATTGATATCAATCGACAGATAAACAACTCAAGATTGTATTGCGATACCATTACATTTTTTCCTATTCCTATTTCTGAGATTCATTATTTCTACCAGAAGCCATAATGGTATTGACTCTTAACTTAGTTTGCATATATATACTCATGTCTGATTTTTGGACATTAAACAGAAAAATACTGATAACTGATAACCGATAATGTTGATAAGAAAATGCAATGACTAGCCTATTAAATGATCTTCCTACTTTGTAAAATTATCTGTTAAGGACTGTAATGACTGATTAGGGATTCCCGTACCGCTTTCAAAAACTGTAACAAAGGATAGGAAACTTGTTTTACACTCCGTGACTAAAGCTTTAAATTATGTCTGAAAAGAAGTCCCTGCCATGCAGAACTTTTATGACAAAAATAATGAATCTGAAACACAAATAAATGCCATCGACAGCAGTGTTCTGAGAGTAAAAACACAACGCGGCAAGTCCTGGTTTCGAACCCCGGATCTCAGATTACAATGCTGTCGCTCTCTTACCAACAGAGATATGTAGTTAACGGTGGTTACCTGAATCAGCCCGACTTAAGTTATACCGAAGAGGAAATCAAGGGGATGTGACTGTATGTGTGGACAACTAGTGAAATTCTCTCGTGTTTCGCCAGAAATGGGATAGGGATCCGTAATTTGCAGAATATTAATTAACCAACAAACTACTGTATATATTCAAATTTTAAATTATGCATTTTTACTCAAATCGTCAGTAGAAATTCAATTTAAGGAAGCACCAATAGTATCACAGCAAATAGACGCGAATGCCAAACAATATTCTACTATTTCAATTAATTTAATACATCTATATTCTGTACAACCTATTTATTACATTGCATAGCTAGAATCCATTAGTTTACTGTTGATATACAAAGCAGACATGACTTCGACGAGTTCTTGACCCATTTAATGCAGGCTGTCTGACGGATTGAGCAGATTTGTTGTTTTTACGGTTCAGTGAACGGAGCTGCCTTTGCTGACTACGTACATGGCACGTGTTAGGAAGTAGAATTGAACATATTGAACTATTGGGTATACAAACATCGGTCATTAAGAATTCGGCGTCGACAGTTCTCATACTTAATTCAATATTTGATAAGGTTGGACCGATTCCGTGCATAGTCATTGCCTGTTTTATAATGGACGGGTTTGAACTGTTCCACTATAACAAATTAGTCTGGTCGTACATTATGTACGTATATTTGAATATCAGACATCATGTCTTCCATACCGGTACCTCAAATTATCATATATCCCATGTTTCTGTTGTTAATTCGTTTTGGGTTGTTGAGTTTAATCATGTTTTTCGATATTTGGTAGACTTAAACAAAGAAGATAAAGAATCAGTTCAAGAAATTGTTAATAGAAGAAAGATGAAGAAATGTAGCAATTCAGTTAGAAATAAAAATAAAAATAAAGCACTCTTACTTGCAAGAATACATACATAGTGATTAAATTACTTTATAAGCAATGTAAGTGATTTTCAAATGAATGATCGACAATTCTGATTCGTTTTGTTGTACCGCTGTCTTCTGAATAACCCAAGATACTCTACGGCCTAATGGAATGTCAAGAATATTTTCTTAGGTCTCGGATAGTCACGAACCGCCAAAGCCATAAAAAGTAAGTCTGGAAATCCAGACGACATCCCAATACGCCCCTTCAGTCGAAGTGTTCTTTAAAAATGGTTTATTCGCTGCCGGTATCCCGATACTGCTCTAACTTTCTGATCAGACTATTTAGGAGATAATAGTGTCAGCCACAAGAATGACTCAAAACAGAAAGTTATCCTGAGTAACGGGCACATAATGTTATACGAGTTATATTAGACGTTGCCTTATCTGCGGTTTGGCAACAACGCAGATGTGTCATATGTTATTTTGTACACGATTGTTCCATCGTTAAAGACTCCTGATGAAATGTTAGATATATCAATACAAAAACAACTAAAGTCAAAGTAGATCTGGATTAGATCTGAAAGACTGGAACTGGAATCGAGTGAAATCCACGGAAAAACAAAAGAGCACAACATTCCAGGAGGAAAACAGCTGCAGAGATATCGTAGACGTTGCACTTGTTTACGTTAGCAACGATTGTGACTGGTAAAAAGTATGCCGCATCCTCGACGCGAAATTCTGTTATTTCCGTTTTAGAATTACAAAATAAATAAATACAGTCAACAGTTCATAATTTACATGTCTGACTGACAAATTCATATCTATGTGACGTGTTCTTATACTGTATGTTTCCTTTCTGCACCTAGAAAATTCGCGAAAAATGTTTCTGTCATAATTGTGATCATTTCCAAGTAAATATGACAAATGCATAGCATAGTACAAAGATGTACTATGAAAACTGTATTAATATTCCCCTTTTTATGTTATCATAAAACATATAACTGAAATATTATTGAATACCAAACTGTACCACTGTGCCATTTGTAGCAGGTGTCTGATGCTACGTTACTTTAGGTGAAACTTGACCGTGCTATGGCAGACTTATTTAAAAAAAAAAAATCCCAAATGCTAAATCAGAGAACAGGGTCTCCACACTAAGTTACATGTATACCCATTGAATGTCCTTAAATGGCGGTCCTGACATAGAGGTTTGAAGGTGTGTATTATTTTGCGTCTCTCTACATTTACTGCCGTCGGTACGCGAAGCAGGCGCAAATCGAGCGTGCGGTATATCTGATGAGTCTGTACATCTGAGAAATGGTTGTGTTTCTACATACAGTATTAAAAAAGCCGTTCAGCAAAGTCTTGTTACATTACAACGAAAGACTGACTGACGCCAAGACCACTTAAAATCCAATGTTTCCTAGTTGTTTTGATTTTGTCTTTATTTCTTCGGCAGCTTTGTATATTTGTAGACAGAGCACATGCTATGTAGATTTTTATCATGTTTGCTGGTCTAATTTATCTTAATGGTTCATTGTTTCAATTATAAACCAATAAACGTTCCAGAGTGGATGGGTAGTTACATGTACGTGTATAAACTGCACAAGGTTATACATGTTATTTGCTATGAGTTCCTCCCTTGATAACTACACTAACATCTTTAAGAAAAAATTGAAATAGAAATCAAGTAACGGTGAAAACTTTTTCTTTTGTCTTAATTAATATTTCAAGTGGACCTGTCTGTAATTTATTTTTATAATATTATCTTGTTAAGGTTTCAATAACTTGCGCTTCACTCAATGTGTAGAAATCTTCTGCGCTGTGGAAATAGCTTGTCCACTACACATAACCGCCCAAATATGCAGCTGCCTACCACAAAATAAATAGTATACAGTATGTTCAAGTGTCAACAAAGGCAAATCGTAACTCAAATGTGAAAGGAAGATAGATCAAAGGCACAAAAAGAGAACACAACGAGACAAAAACATAAAAAAAATGAAAAAAAAATGGTGTATAAATCTTTGCTGCATGATAAAAGAGAGATCTTTCACACTGTGACAGATAGCAGTAGTGGTATCCGTCAGTGTGAAGGTATCACTTGGTATTGACAAATCAGACCGTTTGTCTCTATTCACCGCAGTAACTGTCGTTTTTTTCTAATCGATGGTAGAACAAGTGGACGGTTGGATTACCATTATATTTACTAACTGCACAATTGATACAGTAACGTTTTGAAGCAAATTTAGTTTTTTACTAATTATATGTAATTACAAGCAAACAATAGGGATAATTTGTTTTGAGAAGCTCGTTAAAAACGAAATGCAGTCTTGTTGTTAAGCGTGACGTCATAGGAATATGGCATCAAAGATAACTTTATTCATTCCTGCACTCTATTTATACTGTAAACAAAATGCTCCGTACTTAAAAATGTAGTTAATAGATAATACAATTGTAAGAGTTGTCTTATTTGTTACAAAGCGTTTTCATTCTGAGAGCTTTCTCCTATTCATCATTATCATGCCTGTGCAATCACGTGAGGAGAAAATATCATACACAGTTTGGGGCAAAACAGACAAGAGATTCACGCCTTTCGGTAAGAATTTGTCTAACAAGTTGAATAATTTTCATAAGTCACGAAAGTTTCGGCCCTGTGGCACGCGCTATCAGCTAAAGAGTTCCATTTATGACATATACTGCCCAGAGAAATATGAGAGCTCAGATTTCATTTCAGGGGACCTTATCAACCAGTCACGCTAATGTTTTATCATGATATAGAAACACATCAGCCAATCAGAACCTTTCAAAGTAACACGTGACCTTTAGAATAACTATTTCAACTACATGGTTCTAGTACTTACAATTAAATTAAAATACCCAGCCAAAGTATTATCAAAATATGTTTTCACATAAGCCATGCATATAATCCTTCCTCCAGAAGGTTGGCCTTTGGTATATAATCTGATAATACACAGGTCACGTGTAACCTGACTAAGTCGAGTTGTCGTCTCAGACAAGTCAGGACAGATGAGAGACAAAAGTAAAAATGGTTGTTGATTGAGAAACAATAATGTGACACTGTCATAAGATGTTGCGTGAGGAATTCCATCCGCTTTTGACAGTCCTGCAGTCTGTCTGTCTGTTCGTCTGTCTAACTTTGCTATCCACGAGGAATACGTATATACATCATCATTGGAGATGTCAGTGATATCAACATTTTGTTACAGACATGTTTGGTTAGCTTAGCAGGCTGATCGTCTAGCTATTCAGACCTGTATATCTCAATTCTTTATCATTGTAG
This sequence comes from Mizuhopecten yessoensis, assembly GCF_002113885.1. Lineage (NCBI taxonomy): Eukaryota > Metazoa > Mollusca > Bivalvia > Pectinida > Pectinidae > Mizuhopecten > Mizuhopecten yessoensis. The sequence continues at coordinate 32,844 of NW_018407602.1, forward strand.
TCATAGAGTTAACACTGACAGAACATGTTTAAAGTCATTAATGTTTTATACAACTACAAATGATAAAAAAATAATGAGAGATTTGATAAAATATGATTCTAACTTGTGAGATAGTTACAGCGCCAGAAGATTATTTTCTAATAAAAGTCTGACTCAAAAAGTGTTCATCCATTAAATGAAGTCCATGCGTGTTCCGTCTTTGTAATTCATTCATGTGGCTGTTTATGAATCGGACATCCATCTCATTCAACCATTGCAAAGCTTTAGTTAGTGTTTTTTTCTCGTTCTTGATCTCTTTCAGATTCAATTCGCGGTTTTTCTTCCTCGGTTAATGTTTCATTGTAACTCTGCTTAACCCTCTTTTGAAACTTTGTAAGCTTAATGGTTGCTAACGTGTTAAAATTAAACTAAAAGATACGATAAAGCTGACTAAGTATTTAAAAATGACGTTGACTTTTTTACGGTACGATTCTGGTACTTGGTTTCGTTCTTCACCGCACTGCTGCTTATCCAGTCCTGAATTCTAATCACAGTTAGAAATGTTTGGTCTATATAACTAATTGTTAATCAAAGATTTATATATAGACATTGAACGCTTTTGAAAAGAAAAAGATTCCGTTCAGTTGTTGTGTATTCGCGCCCTCATATTTCCGGGAATCAGGGCTTGTGATCAAGTCACGCGCAGCTTTGTGAAGGGTTCCTGTCCCACTGCATTTGTTTCTCTCTCAAAGAAATGGCACAAACCCGGCGTAGGGCAAATTTTGTTAATAACAATGACCCAGTCTCTCAAAACAAAATTGTTCTGCTATACTTTTACATAATTCGAAGGTTGAAATACTACAATGTAATACAGATTCCTATACTTTGAACTTTGAACAACAAAATTAGTTAATATGATGTTAATATCTATGTCGCACTAAAGGTGAAAACGCCCACAACGGTTTGGGTTTAGCGCGTTCCGAAAATTATTAGGAACAGTGGCATATAATGAGTAGTTATCTGAAATATGTATGTTCCTGCCAAAAATTACTGCCTATTGTTTGATAAGAGATTACAAATATCTGACGTTATCGGCATGTACAATTATATTGTTTTACAATCGGATTGCGTCAGGAATGTCATTAATGATATACAAATACATCTTTTCATTGTGTTGGAAAAGAAGGGCTCATTGAGCAAACCAAGACCCATTAAAATTATATTTAATCAATTGCTGTTTTCTTAACCTTTTTCAGCAATACTGACTTGTTAGTCGAACAGCCGATTGTGATGAGCTTTTGATGAGTATCAAATTGCATCGAGATTGTTTCACATATCATAAAGTTTGTATGCTATACACTCATGTTCATTACATTACAAAACTTGCAATGTTTGTCAATAAAACCCAACCGCCAGCAAAACCTCATTTTTAACAAAAATAATATCGCAAAATGTCTCCGTTTGTGAATTTCCAAGATAAGATATAACTGTTCAAATTCAAATTGCATTTTTATATCTTTTATGTCAATACATAAACATTCGTGCTTACTTTAAAATGATGATGTAAAAGACATTTTTGAACTTAACTACCAGAACACAATCATCTCCATTTCAGTGCTGAAATCCACTTATAACTCGTTCGTTTGCTATTTTCTCCTTGTTGTAGAACACTAAGAGTTTGGTTCCTACATGTATCATATCAAAATAAAAAGAGTAAGATGAGGTATGAATTTATCAAAATCGGTCAAATAAGCCCCTTTAACCCATTCTCTTTGGGGAAAAAACGTTTGCCCACATTAAAATACATAACCCATAGGCCTAGCACTCATTAAAGGAAAGGTCAGTTTGTTTTCAATGTAAGAAAGAGATGAACTATATGAGTAAACATCCAAAAGAAAAGCAGTGATATGAAATTCTAATTAAAAAAATATATTCTTATATGAATTCATACTTTATTGAACTGATACACCAAAACCGCAGTCTGACATAAGGGAAAGTAATGGACGTATCACATGTTTGTTTACATCCTCTTTTCTTTTTCTAATCAATATCCATGCAATGTTCACGGAACGACTCGTATATATAATCGTTTAAGCAATCAGAATTATCTTTCAGTTCACGATTTACGTTAATGGAAAAAATATGAGATAGTATTTGTCATGCCAAGCATATTGGTAATGAGGCGTAGTAACTTGACACAGCAAGTCGGCGGTTTACTCAGTTCGTGCTTCAAAATAACCAATGGGAACTAATCCGTGAGAGCGGCATTAGGAAAAGTATTTTATTCATACAAATGTTAAGCTTAAAATTCCAAGCTAAACTCTACTGACCTTACAAAGTCAATTTTGATTATATGTATATATATATCACTACAGAAATGTCTGAGTGAGCTCACTCAAGACATAATGAGAGAAAACAGCCCAAAGCATAGACACATAATAACATAATTACAATTCAAAATTACAATGCCATATTTTTGGAACTGCGGAAACACTTAATAGAAAAGCACATTGAACTTCCCAAAATATGCAGAGGCTAAACACGTGTGCTCCTGAAACAAAAGCATTCGTTCGCCACAAGGGACAACTTTTATGATGTCTCCCGCGATATAGGAATTGAGGCATTAAATGTTCGTTGATCCCTAACAAAAAGCAAAGTATTGTAGTTTCATCTTGAAGTAACAATTTTCTTAATATTTATTTGAAATTAACTAGAACTTCTCTTTTATCTGAAATTGAAATAATAAATTGAATTTACGCATCCTCCTTTTTGTATCAGTAGAAGTTTAAACCAGTTTGGATTTCCAACATGTTGGCCCTTACCATCATCAATAAGTCCTATAGGAGGTAACAGCCGCATGGTTCAATGCAATTCATTCCCGGCCTACTGGACCAATTAGCGAATTGTTTAGATGCAATCACATATGTTTGTCGTACGGTCATAATTCTAGCTGGTTATATTTAAGATTAACAATAAAAGGATCTTTATAAAGTGTTTGTGATTGTTAACCAAACATTTTTGTATGATAATGTAGGAAAAAAAATGTATTTTTATGCCCTTGTTTTTTTTATGGGGAGGAGGATAAATAGTGTCATCCATATCTATCCATCCTGTCACGCCCGTCCAAATTCGGTATCATCCCGTCCATCCTGCCCTGTCCCATCATGCACCATCCCAACCGTCTTTTCCCGACCCGTCCCGTCCAAATTTGGTGTCATCCATGTCCGTCAATCCTGCCCTGGCCAATACCCTCTCAGCTCCATCGCGATAGCGATCTCATTTCCAACTTATATACAAACGTTAGGTTTGAGGGTACCTCGAATGAGGTCAGAGTAAAGGTAACGTTATATCTATAGTAATTTGTTTAACAGGAAATGACACTAATTTACATGGGAGCATAGGTATTCATGTCTAATGATACATTTTCTAGTTGTATTATGTCCGTTTCTTAATGCCAATACTGTTTGTGAAAAAGAACCACGTACGAACGTACGTAATACCTTCACACTAAGTCAACATAACAATCCGTCCATCGTCGTTAGGCTATTTGGAACATTTTATGGCCGGCATCTGTCTGGTAATTGAGTGGTGGCATTCAGACGTGCAATCGTAGTCCTCTGTTGGCTCTTCCGACTGTTTTGAATGTTGTTAGTAGCAGGGTAAATTATGTCAATGTGATCTCCAGGGATTAAGTATATATAGCGTGCGCGTCGTGGAACTCGTTATCAGCATAACAGCTAACACGTGGTTAGCCCTTTTATATCATTAGACGTAATATCCGGTTCGGCAAGGGACTGACTTTCAGTATGTTACGATCTGTATATTACCGCCTTTTTACATTATAATGGCGACATCCATATTCTTGATAACGTGACATAACGAATAATTGTAAGTGTACTAATATTGCGGTACTTCTACATGCTCGTTAGAATCAGCCGTCTGTATTCCACTTTTATCGCGAGTGGCGACTAGTTTGCCCGCCTCCATACCTGCAGAAACGTTTGTTTTCTTCTATGTCTTCTCCTGAGTTGAAATTGAAGGAAAGCCCGATTGATCTGTTCCCCCGAACACCACTTTTCTTTTCTGTTTCCACAACTCTGTTTTTTTCTGTGGTCTTTCCCTACCTAGGTACACGTCATGATAATTATGACTTTTGCTGTTATGAGAATATTAAAAACATACATTCATATATGTGTTTACAAGTATATTAAACATGTATATTGTTGCGACATATAAATGTCCAAAACAACTAATAACATACCAGGAAAGCAACATTTTACACATGAACTCCATTCCCAATAGGTAAAAAGTCAATTTAATTTCATGTATGGTACTGAAATCTGTTTCGATCCTGTGTATTCCGGTTACATCGCCTACACATCATGTATAGGACGGTATCGACGCTGATTCGTGAGTAACGTTTCTGGACGAAACCATTCCTGTCTCAACACACCTGATTGAGTCCACAGATATAAAGAGGATACTTCACTCAACCTCTCCTCTATACTTCTCTTAAACGATTTCTAGAAATACTACGTACTCTATTGTAGCTCATTCAAATCGTTGAATGTGTAGACAAAGGCTGCTGTGGCCGACGACACCGGAACCTATTTCCCCAGGATTGCGAGGAGCGTAACTGAACGGATCATTATGTCTGTATTGCATTATGTTATTGAATAGACTAATGACGGTTTGAACACTCAATTAGACAGCGATATATAACGACCCGGATGTATTGGCCGACCATTGTCTGGTTTTAGTCCAACATTTAAGTGAATACAAAACATACATAACGGAAACAAGCTTAGAGAGACACTAACATAGACGGAAAACAACATAAACAACATAAACAACATCTTCGTAGGACACATGTATTACTGAACTGTTCATTGTAATACCATCGTCTAAACAAGAGACAGAGGTAGGCAGCCGTCTTTCCAGACAAAGTAGATTTAAACAAGTGAATGAACAAAGGCAGATGGATTTCGAACAACGTTGTAGGGTGAAGCTGTCTATGAATCAGACACGGTCCCGCATCCCAAGTTCGTTTTAGGACATTCTTTGTCACAAGTAGACCATTGCTAATCATATCGACACAGAAATTAAAAGCTTTGTTAGTTTGATAAAATTGATCTGGAACTTTCATCCTTCAAATCAACCTTTCTATTTCCTACTAATTTACTTATTAAAAAAATCACGATTGAGCCCTCAGCAAAATCCATTCTTAAAAACCCCAAAACATATATTTTTAAATTGGAGAACTAAAGTAACCGTAATTGGCATGACATAAGTACAGGTTTTGTATACACTTAACAGTCTGGTGAGCCTAACTGGCTTTAAAGCAACCGCACAAACCATTCAGAAACTGGATTGTCGTGTCATGTCGTCTCAGGTTGACCTCTTTTCTGGCTTTATGTATTCCAATTATCTACAAAAGTGCAGTCCATTGGACTGGTTTGTTCCAATCCAGATACGGGCCAAACCTCTGTCTGATTCTTGAGTGAAGCAAATATTCCGTTAGCAGTTCTGATGTCTGTCCGATTGATATATTCATTTTAAACTAAATGACTTGACTATTTTAATTAATTTAAATGCACCTCATCCATTTGTGTTTATGTAATCAATTTAATTACTTTCTTATTTGTGTAGTTACGGGATCATACCAGACAAAAAAATTAATAAACTATGCGACACAATTCATCGAATTCCTGAAATAAATGTTTTGTCAATATTTGGATGTCGTGAATATTTTATTCGAAGATATATCGTCATACAAATGTATGATGAAGTTTTGAGGACAGGACATTACAAATCATATCCTATGTACTTGTCAAATTAAATACACCATTATTGTCTTATTTTGTCATTATTTGTTAACCTTACGGTACACGTTGACCCAACGGGCAACGGGGTCTTATACCGTAAGTCGCCCGTAAATATTTAGGTTATTTTTCTCAAACACGGTTGATATAAAATCATTATCTCGATGGCTAGTATGGCGGCAGTCCTGAAAACTCATTTAAATCTTCAGTTTTATCATTTTTCCTAATTTATGATATTTAAAAAAAAAAGATTATAATAATGATAATAATAATAATAAACTTTATTTATTGAGGATTAAAAAAACTGATTTAGCCAAAGGCTAATCTCCCTCAGGGTCCTCTATGTTAATAAAATGTGTTAGTGTTTACATAGTATTTCTTAAAACATACTAATATAAATTAAACATAAATGACATCTAAAATATAAGTTATGAGATTGCTGAAAATATTACATGCAATTATATAGTACAATACATCAAATATCACAGAAAGCATAACTCTCATGCCTTGAAGGTCTGATAATAGTTAAATGGCCGGAGCCTTACATACATAAGTATATGCTAATATAGCAAAGTATAAAAATTACCAGGATATACACTAATATAGCATAAATCAAAACTGTTTTCTTTATCTAAAAGTATGAATCACAGTAGTGCTTTATAGCTCTATGCTTAAAAGTGTTAAAAGATGGTGATGGCCTTACATCATTTGGAAGTGCATTCCAAGTCTTACAACTTGATAAAACAAAGTGACTAGAATAGAAAAATTGATAACATTTTAAATACAATTCATCATGTACCATTCTTCATAATTTATGGTTTTTTTCCTGAATAAGATGTAACGGAAAACGGATCCCAAGGCGCTAAGGAACATGCTTAGATAGGCAAAGTTTGGAGTTAGAAATATATTATGTTTAAAATGTAGGACTTCAACAGTCACGAGTTAACTTTTTTATCTTTTTTTTTATTGAATTCTGAAAAAAAACACCCAAAAAACTTGCTTTTCATTCCTATTAAACATGATACCGATCAAACAAGTTTTAATTTCCTGGAGTCAGAGGGCTGTACATGTACTTGGATTTCTTGTTTTCAATTCGGCCTCTAAAATATTAACATGCTTATCTGTCATAGTGTTTTGACTCCTTCAATGCTACAGATCAGTAAAGCTGTCTTACTGCAGAGTGTGACCGTACGCGACCTCCCTAGATATTTGTTGAATGACGTCTCTGACGTATAACCATATTTGGCCAGTCTGAAGGCATGTCACCTCATCTATCAGTTTGTATACTCTTGTCAAATTGACCAGGCCGAGGTGTGTCAATTCATGGTTTGATAAATGCATTAAGGGTCTGTGGAACACAGCAAATCGTGGTCTGACACTTCGGACGGTATGATAGGTATCCCGAACAGTCGGCTTTTATATGTTTAATCCTTTCTTGGCGGTCCCCATCTTGCTATGATTGCACGTGTGGAGTTTGGCTGTGGGCTTTATGAATTGCACCTTCCCTTGTGGGAGATTTGTCAGTCTCTGAGTACCGTCGATGGCATGTTGGGTTCAACATGGCCTATATCAGGGTAAACCAAAGTATGAAATAAACTAATACTTTAAGTATCCCAGACAAGGGCAACAATAATGGACATCGTATTTTACTCAAACCTCCATTTAGATATGTTTTACAGGAATGCAAGAATACTTTTACCTTTGATAAACTCTAAATACTGCTTAGAACTGTTTGTTGATAAAGAATCAACGATAAAACACGTGTTTTAAATTGATGAGAGACATGCGTGCCTACAGAGATTCAATGAATGGCTCGGAAGACTAGGCCTAGATGCCGTGATTAAACTGGATGGAAATACTAAAGATACCGGATGTATGGTCATGTCATTGTCCTTTTTATTTGTCTGAACATTATACATGCTTTACAATTGAGATAAGTGCATGTCACCTTACTGATCTTGCTGTAAAATTGGTTTGTCTGAGATGATAGAGTCTGGGTGCCGTTTCCAGTCAGAAAAGAACCGATTTGGTTATCGTGATAACGCGGATTTCGAAATTTATTGTCTTCAGTGAAGCTGTTTGATGATACTGCTCATAGAAGACTTTGTTAATTAATTATGGGATATTTTATTGAGACATTCATTTCATCCTAAACGGTTTGTGCCGTATATAGAATAAATCTGGCACCATCCTTTTCCGATTTAGATACAACTGGTGTAATAAGCAAACACGTGCAAGGTTACAATATCAAAATGTATTGTTGCATTGTATTGAATGCCTTTTTTATCTTTGATATTAGTAAAACCAACCAAGAAATACTAATATTTATATGTTGTAAAGCGTCTTAGAGTACTTTATTCAAATTGTATAGGGCGGTTGGTTCAGTTATATACATGTTGGATATTATTACTTATTATTATCATTATGTAAATGAAAAATAAAATACAAAATACATTTTTTTGAAATATTACCAATAGAAAACTTGTTTTGTGTTAATACCTGCGCATATGATTTCGTGGAAAAGAATTATACCACTGAGAATGTTAGATTGGCTGTCGTCTCTCCTCGTGAATAACCGCTATTATTTACAGCAAACGATTAGCAAGTGTTTCGCAGTATTATGATATTATTGTAACGTATTCCAGCTAATTAGCTTTACTTATGTCCAATCTGTGAAATAGAGTCTCATGAAAGTGTATTAGCACGTGCCACTAGGAAAGCGGCTGTCGATTGGCTATCTTATCAAGACCTAAAGCATGGCTATTTCACGTAATTGTGTGCGTGTCTGAGGGATATAAGAGTAAACCCTAGTCGTGTTTCTTTTTTGTCTCACTTTAGTTTACACATTCATAGTCTGCTGCCACATTGACGCATTTGTGCGGTTGTCATGAATTAATACAGTCTAGACGTAATAGGTTGGTATCAAAATAGCAACTAGCAGATACTGTGATTCAATCCAGCTCGTAAACGACGCATCGTGTGACTTTATTATATCTTTATTGCACCGTATCACAGAATAAAAATGGGATTTTCTCTTTTAATGAGATAGCCAATGCCAAACCATCGTATTCTTTATGAAGTTTGAAAGCTATTCATTTAATTTACGAATAAAAAGCACACATAATTTCATTTTATGCAGCTCTGCATGAACAAAACGTTTTTTGTTCGCATTTATTTGCATAAAGTATTGCTTTCATGATTTGCTTTTAACGACGTGCTTTAAACATAGTCATAAATCATCCCTGGAATTGTTCATTAGAAGCGTGCGGTCATTGGCACCTAAAGCCAATCAGGAAGACAGGGCATTAACTTATAGACGGGCTATCGCAACAGTGTCCTGAATATAAAAAAAAGCAAAGGAGCCAGATCGGTATTTGAACCGTGGACCTCCTATCTTCAGAATGTTGCCCTTACTTACTGAGCTACCTCTTGGTAAACAATAGTACTGGAGTTGAGTCCTCTAGTGTTTAACTTGTAGTGAGATACGGATCCTTAAGATCATACGTCGGGTATCCAATATATATAAAACAATTTAAAACTGTTGAACAATAAATACAAATCATATGAAATAAAATTGAACTAAATCTGCAAACAAAAGAGGTAAACCGAAATTATCAAAAACCAACAGTGCATTTGATAAGATATGAAACTATCAATACAGATTTCCAAATAATACTGAAATGAAAAAATCGAGATTAAACACGCTCTATATGAATAGTAGTATCCTTTTCAAAAGTATACCAGCAGCATATACCAATTAAGGTATAAAACCACATTGAATATACCACCACCTTATAACCAACAACACCATCTTCATGACAATATATCATATGAAAACGTATGTTCGTCAAAGTATGCCACCAGTATACTGCCATACACAGTTTGTACAGAACCACATCTGAACGCATTGTCGGAACAATATATACCACCAGCATATACCTAACACTGTGTGTATGTCACGCCATTGAATGTCTGCGCGCCACAAGTGAAAGTGTATGCGATAACACAGCTTGCCATCTGGCGTTGTTGTTTAAAGTGTTAAAGCACTTGATGCCTCTTCTGCGATAATTGGCAATGTGACCGTATCCTTATCTATCAGAAAAACAGGAGAAGGTTTATTTTGTTGGTGGGGCATTCTTGCAACTCCCTTTTGAGATGTTAAGGATTTTCTTATAGTATTTTTTCCAATAGTTATAAGGTATCGCTTAACTTCATCACCAACCTGATTACATGTTTATAATGCCTGTGTCTCTGCGTCCCCGAGCTATATAAGTGTATCCTTACTACACAGTAAAATTATTATCTCTTGTCTGAGGCAATATTTTACGACGGGATATCAGGATAAAAATATCGAATAATTACATTATAAGATAGGAAACGATGATATATACTGTAACTATCATATCGGATCCTTTATTTTGACATGCCGCTGTTAACCATACCATGTAGTTTGTACTAGTGAACAAGTTAATGATATTCGTTTTGACACGTCATCAATTATAATTAACAATTAAAACGTGACTTTCAGGAAGATAACTTTCAAAGCTGTCAATATTGATGTGTATATTTGTCAAATTCAGGAGTGCACAATCACATTAAACCATTTAGGAGTCCACAAAATGGACACCAAAGCAAAACCAAAAACTGCTGCATTAAAATAACAAATGGCTGTGGTGATAAAACGTCAGAATGATCCTAATGTCAGTTGACATATCCTCCATAATTGAAAGGTACGTTCCTTTTTTAACGGAAAAGGCAAATCTGTCTTGATCTATCTTGATTAATAAAGCTCCCACGCGCCTTTATTCTGAAAGTGTCACCAGGTAATGCAGTGTAACCATGCTATTACGGGACTGTGACATCACCTTTGTCGCACATTTCATGCGCGCTTTGTTTCAGCATTACAGCTTAAATATTTTTTTATTAGGAAAGTCGGTAACTCTTGTGTGATGTTTTTAGAAAAATCACAACCCATAGATAAGCTTTTTTGAGGCTTAACACTCGTCAAAGCCTCATGCTGAACATCAGATATCTTAGACTCAGTAAAGTTTCCTATCTGTTTCGCACAATACTGATATGTTTTATTATTTATATCCCCTTTTTGGACACATATCATTACGGTTTTCAACTAACAGTGCCCTCAGCAAACGCTGAAAATCAATTGCTTTTCTGCTTGCTAACACTTATCTAACGATCAGAGGCATTGGCCGATAGAGAAATAAACATGGGAAATATACACATTATCGGACTAGTTGTTTGTATATTTTGTATTACTTACACATTTTCAATTATTTGTGGAAACAAAAAACGTCAGACCTTATCTGTTTCGGTTAAAGATGTGCGAACCTTCCAGCAATATTACGTCTTTCGTAAACCCTTTATAGACATTTAAAACTAAAATGAATTAGCTATATCTCTTCATACTTAATTGATAAGACTTGGAGCTATTTGGCGTCGCGATATTATTGTCATGTTTAATGGATATAGGAAATTATCCTAGAGCAAAAGGATAGATATAATTTGTTTGAGAGCACCTCAGGGAATACACCGCAATGAGAGATCGTTAAACTTAGATCAGAGGAATGGTTTGGGTTGATAACAGTAGAGGGCCTAATGATGCACAATTTGAATAAGCGCTATACCAAACGTCAGGCTCCAGAGGTTATCTACAATGTGAAAGTGCTATATACGTATATTAGTTAGGGTGTGTTATCAGCAGAACTTAAAGTTAAACTAATGAAATCGTTTATGAATTGCAAAGATTGCCTTATAATTATTCTACTTCATCACTTATCTGATATGTGTATTACGATTCCTTTAACAGTGTCCTTCAGAATGTATTTAGTATTATGATATGCCAGTATATTGCTTGTTTGAGTAAATAAGACAAACTATAAAAGGAATACATTATGACGCAATTGGAGCTAAAACTCAATTGAAAAGCGCAACAACATACGACCAGACCACCAAAACTATAAGACAATAAGAACCTCTTTAAACTGAATATCCGTTAACAATCGTCGATAAACTAGTTTTTACTTAATGGAAAATACCGAAAATTTATACAAGAGATTATATAGTACAACAGATATCGCAGTCTGTCCGATATCATAAGCTAAATAACGAAAAACTTATAGCAACGTAAACAAACCGGTACGAAATCGGAAGACATTTTTTTCTAAAAAGAAACACATCACCAGACCTCAAACGCCGAGATTTGCAATTAGCTGAAATTTCTATTGTATATTAAAATATATTTAATCATAATTTTTATTGTATATTTCGGGTAAGTGAAATGGCACAACAGATTCTGGCAGCGAACATTGTTCAAACCATCTCTTGTCTGTTCAGGGTTTAGCGGTTCATGTTTATGTGTTTTCTGCCATTCCATCAAAGATAATTGTTTGAGGCACTGTGTCTGACCTTTCTCTTTGACCCACGCCTGGTTGTCCGGTAGTTAAAATTGCATGGTGCCATCAATCATGCTCTTAAATCAGAAGTAGAAAAGAGGTACGAAATATTATCTTCAAAGTATTATTATCTTATCAATTGAAAACCGATGTTTGTTTTTAATTGATATATGCATACAAACCGAATAACAAATGACACCCAGTTTTTTATGTGAAAGAACATAAAATAATATCTGAAATACATTTGATTTGAAAATGATTAAAGTAGTGTCCGAAAAAATAATTGAATAAAAAACAACCAATTAAGCTGACAAAACTTTTTCAAACTGGGGGCTGGGACGTACACATTCATGAAAGTATCTGTGATACTATTAGCATTTATAGTGCCCTCTTGTTGAGCCTATGTAATATTTGCTCAGGGAGACTAGAGCTTTTTTGACAGCTGACCATGAAATATCAACTTGTAATTTCGCGGCCCAGAAACCATTCTGATGAATGTGCTAACACCTCATGAACTTTTATTCTGTTCAGATGAAGTCTTGGAATAAAGCAACCTTAATATTACTAAACTATAACAAGAAAAGGAAAACACATTGATCGAATAGAACTTTCGCATTTGTCGATGTACTTATGACATGCATTACCACTGCACTGGCACTGCATCAATCTCCATATTAACTGTACATTGCATTTACAGCTAGTGTTCTCTTTGATTTTCAAATGCATTTCGGAAAAAACACGTAACCAATTTCACTGGCGATGAGCATATTTCGGAAATTCAACAAAGAGTTGGATGTAGTTTGCTGAGATGGAAATTGAACTAGTTTTTGGTTTTATGGGAAAGACATTCATTTTCTTGAATCAACCTTCAGTACATTTCATAGATAACGGCTATTATATATTGCGTTATTATAATAAAACCATACTAATAAGTGTAAATTGTCATTTTGAAATATCATATAACACGGGAGCAAATGCATGCTTAATATGAATACATTCTTTCTTTGAGCATATATGTCTTTAAAATATATGTAAAACATGACATGTGCATACACAAAATCTTCTTTTAAGTTGAAAACAAACTAATATCTTACGTTGTTATTTCCATATTATTGTTTATCTTATACCAATACATTTATGAAACATCAACCAATTTGTATTTATAGACAGTTAATCAGCGTTTTGATGCATACAAAGAGCACGCACGCACGTATTGACCTGTGTGGTCTCTACCAGCGTTTCCCTCCGAGAAGTATTTAGGTCAAATACATTTTCATGTCAACCACAAATGTATCTTGTGGACGGCGCCAACAGTTCGAGTCTGTCGTAGTTTGATCCCCGTTACAGCCTGATATCATCTCATGCTGTATATCCATTGTCTTATATATTGCATCAAACTCATTTCTATTCAATTTTACGGTTCTATATTTTGTCTTTTATCTGTCGTCTGCTTGATGCGGCCAGCAGACACGTCGTGTTTATGTCTAAAATAACACTATTTCACGGGGATTTAGTTTCGTTTGTTCTACAAATGTAATCATCAATATTTCTGCATGGTAATTTTCAAATAACGTTCCTATTCATAAAAGGAAAGAAGTCATGCCATTTTCTCATATTTTTCATAAAAAATCAAAAGGAATGCCGAAGTTTTTGTTGTATTCTAGCCTGTAATGTTACCGGTATGGATGAGCTGTTCACATCTTCCTTACAATTCATGTACAGGTCATTGGTTGGTGAATGGCTGTATTCGATAAAAATCTATTACGTTTAATCACCAACAAAATTATTTTGATTTAACTGAAGATAAAAATTTGTTTCCACAGTTGAAAGATAGCATTTGATTTGATTTGATGAAATATGTATCTACTGTGTATCATCCTGACACATGTCAGTGCTGTACATGTAAACATACTGTTGCATCATATATATTTACTTTTTGATCTAAAGTCGAATGGAGTTTGGCAACTGTGCAGTAAGAATAATGTAAAATATAACCAGTGGGTAATCTGTTCGGTGAAAAAGTCAAATAATTGCTTTTTTATCGGAAAGTAATATTTGAATACAGTTTACAAACTTGAATGTTACAATAATTATAAGGTGTTCATCTCTTGCTGTTTCTATGTATTATTAATGGTTTCTTTATATAGATATATATATATAAATATTTTGAAAGACCATCTGTCATGTTTCATACCCAGTAATGTTTTCAAACAGACCTGTAATCAACCGAACCGAACGCAATGATCATTTCGAATTTCTTAAGTATATTTTTCGATTTTTGTTTTCAATATCATTTTTTGCCGAACTGGAAAAGGGCAGTATTTGTGGCTCAATCTTTATTTCTGATGTTGATCATTTTAGCCAGTGTTATTATCAGGTCTGATAAATTCAAAATTGTGAATTGATAATAAATCTTAAACTGTCATAATGAGTTTACACCATTGATATGCATATTGTCATGTTACCAGTTCATAGGGTTGTGAACACATAGTGTAATCATACTGCAAAGTCGAGTAGATGTACGAGTAATCAACAACTCTTAGAATGATAAAACGGACAACTTGTAAGAGGCGTTGTAATTTCTTCAAATTTATTTTCAAAGTGAGACTAATACTGTTGATATTGATACCAGATTCTCTATGTAAATTGTGATCATTAATTGGTGTTATTTGATGATGTTTCGAAATAATTCACCCTCCGACTTATATGATAAGTATATATATAGGAATGTATATATGAAGTTCAAAAACAAAAAAGGACGGGTGAACATGTTAATTACAAAGGTAAACGCTCATCACTCTACGTGTCCGCACCCGCACGATGGTAAAATCACAGCTTTGATCTTGCAAGCGATCCTTTTACTAATAAGCCTCCCTGCTGTGTTACGTAATGGGTATGAATAATGACGTGATAATGCACGTGTTGATATGGCTGTCAAGTTAGGGAATTACCACGTGAGAACTACATCCAAACCCGCCCTCCGTGTTGATGTAAACATGTCGGCATACCTGCTCGTAGTTAGCAATAACCAAAAACTCGCTCGTTGAAATGTCAAAATAAACAAACGTGATTGTATCGACGGGGATAAACCAAGAGTATAGCATAGTTTTCAAATAACTGAATGAATTTAATGATTTGTATACAATTCTGCTACGCCGTTGTTGTAACCCACATTTTTATAGGATATGGTTACACAGCTAATCACTACAATGGTTGTAAAATACTGTATTTAATACTAACTGTAGTAATATTTCAGTTTGTTGACGCTAGTTCGAAGGCAGTAAAATCGTTATATTCCTGCTAGTTATAGTAATTTATAATGGTAAATCACATAAATCATGTAAATTGAAAATTGCTATAAATCTCTCAAATTGTAGGTGCTTTGGTATACTATGTCATACTATATGTGTTAATAATGCATGCGATTCCGTACTGTTTTTATGATTTTTCATTTTTCAAGAATAGGGTAAATGAACCTAGCCAGTTTGTAAGGTATGATAGTTGTTAAATGTAACCACGTCAATTAAAAACTCATTTTATCTAGAAGCTTCTTTCTCTGGCGTTTTTAAAATCAGACACTGCAGAAACTGAGTAAGTTTAGACATTTGGTAAAATACAAGAATTTCAGGAAATGGAAGTTTCATTTTTTATCTAAAATTTTCGTGTTGCAATCTTGATGCTTATCTGTCTAGTGCAAACGCCGTTTCAATTAACCACACTGTATGCTATAAAAATAGAAGCAGAATGTCGGTCAGCTGTATGACGGCATTGCAAAATGTGTTTGAACGCTCGTGACCTGTGTTATATCTGTAAATAATGCATTTTTATTTTAGATATTCCGGATTACAAAATATAAGAAGTTAAATTTAACAATGCGAAAAAAAATATAGATACATGTATGTATAAAATGTGTGTAATTTCATAAAAAAAACTAGATTGCCGAATGAATAATACATCCTAACTATCATATATACTTTGTTTAAACTATTTGGTTAATGGTCAGCTATTAGAACAATTTCATTTTTTTTTGTAAGATTGTGCCGTCTGTTCTTGACATAATCCACTTTTATTTTGGATTTAATCCTTGTGTATTTAACTTATTCTGTGTTAGGCTGTTTACTTTTCACACAAATGTCTGAAAAATGGATTTTTAGAGCTAGGTTATTTTATTGATACAATATAAATAAATATTGCAATGCAAAAAACAATACTGAAATACAGAGAGAGAACATTATCAAGACCTAAATATATAACAAAGGTCGTGTCGGAGGTGATTAGGTCTGGTAAGAGTAATTGGCGGGTAACGATATAATATGTTATTGGTTGTTGTACGCGTAGCCAATGTTACAACTAGGCATGCATTTGGCACTACTCCTCCTTTTTATCACACGTGAAGATATTTGACAAGAAGATTTCTATATATTCTTCATTATAAAATTTGGATTTGTACCAAATATGTAACAAGTTATTACAATAAGGACCTCTGAGTGTGAAGAATGAGTTGTCTTAAAGAGGCCTTAATTATCATTTTAGAAAACAAAACATTTCGCATATTTTAACAAAACGTTTTTGGATTAGTGATTAGTTATAATTCAAATTCATTTCAAGAGATAAAATGTTGTGTCAGGCGTTTCAGCATTATATTAGATATTTACTATCTACATCATTTGTATAAAGAGCCAACATTTTCATGATTAAAGGAATTGAGTATTTAACATTATTTCAAAGGTATAAGACACTTTATTCGCAGACTGACCCCAAAAAAACACGAAATAAATCATATTGTAGAATTGCATTTAGAAATTTTAGTCCCGAACGATGGAGTTTTCTTGGAACGGATCAGTGAAGGGGGATAGCATGTTGTTTTACTTGTAATTGTTTTAGGTACGAGATGGAAGACTCTGCTGGTGGATTTTGTAACCTTGACGGCCTCCGTAATCTATTCTGAGTTGGGGCATGGTTCATAATAAACATACTTTCCTACTTACATATAATTTGTAATTAACCAGGGGTTCATTAGTAGTAAAGGCCTAATTGGATTTCCATCTTGTTGGCCCCTAGCATCACTGTTGAGTCCCGGAAGTACGTCACAGCTGTATGGTGCAGAGTAATCCATTGTTGGCAAACTGTGTCTATCACCTAATGTTAAAGGTACAATCACCTGGGCGTGTGTGTGTTGCGTTTATCTTTGCAGAGAGAATAATTTATTACATTTTTAGCTTCAATTCGGGTATTCATACGTACATGTACAATCATGTGGTATTTAAATTGATATATATTTATTTCTTCAAGGAACTATTTAAATATCTTCCGCTCAGCTGTCATGTCCGACAGGCTGCCTAACCAAATCATTACATTTTTTTGTTCATTTCTAAATCTTGCGTAGGTCATATTTCACTTAAAGTTGTGTACGACAGACGTTTTGTGAATTCTCCGCTGTCATTGCAGATGGGTTGAACAGGCATACAACTCTCTTTACATTTTTTTCTTGTAGTTAGAGCCCACAAAATAGATGACCGCCAGTAAATGAACTAAATGACTTGATATTTTGATGTACTTAACACTCAAACGTTAGGTACATCGACACCATTACATTGCCACCATTCAAGTAGACTGAAGCAAGCAGACACGTACTGGCGTCAGTGAACATTTTTGCTTTCCATCCAAAAACTTATGTTTTTCTTGTCATTATAGCTCGAAAACCGATGATGAATAGTAAGATGAATAAAGCAGACGAGCAACTGGAATCCAGGAAGAAGGCTGCCAGGATGCTCATCACAATTGTCGTCATCTTCGCCATCTCATATTTCCCAGTTCATCTTCTAAATATTCTCAGGTAAGCACATTATATATCAGTGATTTTAAAAGTATGAAGACTTTTTGATTGAAAAACATTTAATTACATTTGTACATGTCAAAAGGCGTTTCTCGAATACCAGCAAATGTTTTTTGTAAAAGGTCAAGTGGCAGTTTAGTTCTTATAAAGTAGATAGGTCTAATATTTCAAGGCGACATATAATGTGTTTTCCAGGAAAAACAAACATGATGATAACGCACTTAGGCGTGCAATGGGAATCAAATGACCGATTTCAAAACTGACGGTTTTATGTAATGTGTTTCTAATATTATTTTCCCATAAAAAAAAAGGATAGTTTTCCAATGCTAAATTATTCATTTTTCAAACAAAATGATAGTCAGTAATGCAGAGATTGATTTACGGTTTTCGTAATGCATTTTCTGGTTTTAAACGTTTCAAATGTACAGACAAAACTTTATGTAGTTATCAAACAGAAGAATGCTCACTCAATATGTCAATTAAATATTCATGCAGATCGTTGTCTTCTAGAATTTCGCAGATGTTACAAACTATTAACCGGGTATTTTTCTTCTGTATCCTCTCATTTTAAAAAATACACAATATTTGATACAGTGCCCTTCCTATCGAGAATAATTCACTCTGTATTGATTTACAGTACAAAGAGACACAATTCACACAAACAATACAATGTACATTAACCAATACCATTTTTGTAGAAGCTGCCTGCTCAGGCGCTTACTACTAGTCCTGTGTCACCTGACTAACATCGCCAACTGACTAATATCGCCACGTGCTTTTATGCGTTGTTGTGTGCTGAAGACAGCTCACTTGAATACTACAGCCCAGACGGTACAAAGCCGCAGTGGGGCAGTTCTGAATCGAGATGAGGGGGCTCATAGAATCTCGCCATTATGACTAAGCGCTTAACAAAGAAAATTTAACTATTGGCAAAATCCGCCTATATCATCGGGGACACAGAGGAAACAAACGGTGATCCAGTGTCCCAGTAATGTAGAATCCTGAGGTTTTTTTTCGCTTATCTACTACTCGAACTAGAGACTTCTGGTTTGCTGGGTGGTTGAGAGAAATTGTATGACCTTACAGTTATTTTATTTTTCATATTGAAATCTCATAACCGTCTGAAATTAATGACATTTTCGTATCATGACCTATTAAAGGGGCTATTTAGTCAACCAATACCCTTATAATCGCTCAGAAATCGTTAATATATTTCTCCTTACAGAAGTGTGCCTAGTTGATAACCCAATCACCTGTAGCCAATGTCCACTGTGGTCAGTTTAATCTTTTGGATAGCTTGGTTTTCTTCAAAAAGAGTATTTAATACCCACCGCACTCTAGAACTAACGAAGGTAACCACGCGTACGACAATTAGTTGGATTTCACGCATAATAATTTCTCGATACTTCGCATTTAAATAATATATTACAGATCAGAATTCCTCATTTCATTATCATCAAATATGATGAGAGAATGTTTTTGTTATCCTTTTATTCTGTGTTTATGACAGTATACGCACAGAGGGGCCTTTTCAGAGTGATGCCTTTAAAAATGTAGCTAAAACATATAGTACGATATCAGTCCAGTATTTTTAACTGTAAAATAAAATTACTCACTCATTCATGAAATGTTGTTATATGAATAATGTGGAATCAAAAGCATGCATGAAACTAAATTCCAAGAAATTCACGGAACAATGTACGGAATACATATAATAGGAAGCACGCAAAAAATTGTACTCTGGCTCTTAATTATCAATCTTGCAGCATTAATTGTTTATCAGAAGTATCGGACTTTATTTTTATGAGAGGCTGTGTTATATAACACTGTTTGGTAGGCCTTCACATACTGCATCCTCCCTGGACACTGCGGATTCTATAACGATAGCCATTACGAGGACGCAAATCCTTAAACGAAAGAAAAGAAAATACAAAAGAAACCGTAAATTTGTACATAACAGGTTCTTAAATTAGCCAACTTAAAACAAACTGTCGTCAAAAGCCCGAGCGTCATAAAATATTGCCAACCAGTCTGTTGTAGAATTGTGTGATATCTGTTACGCCGCAGGATTGATGATTGTTGGTATATATTGCTGTATCGGAATGTACAGACATATTGATATTTTGCCTTAGGAAGATTTTCGTGGTGATTCAATTTAACATCGGCATTTGTAACAAAGGCTTATAAAATAATTTAACGCTAAACAGGGAAGCATTTGCGGCATTATGGTGATTTATTCTGTTAAGTCAATCTAACAGATGGCGATAACATATCTTTGTAACGTAAACGTGGATGAAACAAACAGGTTTTCTTACCTTAACCATCGTCTAGATGCAGCAGCTGTTAGCGATTAGCACGAAATATCAAGCATCGCTGTAAAATCAATTTGAACAGTGTGAGGTCAATTGGTATGTTACATTATATACAGTGACACGTTTCAAACTAAAAAGTTTTGATTGTATTGACGGCAATTTTACAATCTTACGTTTGTAACATGGTCGTAAATATTCCGATAGCCAAGAAAATGTAGTTATATCTAGATAAAGTGCAATCAAGTTTATTCAAATGAATGACACTGATCTGCATTCAAAAGCACATAGGCAAATACAAATGTTGCCCTACTATTTGTTTACTTTACGAATAACACCAATATCTCTCACCATGATTCTGGTAAAGATTGAGAACCAGGCTCTTTTTCTTCTACGCATTGTTGAAATACTGATTATATTATTCCATCTCCAAATTAAAGAAGAAAGGAATAAGAGCAGGCGATATAAGTATGATCAAAGAATTATTTCCGTTTCCCATCGTAACCCCCACAAAACAGATTTGAAAAGAGAACCAAAACAGTGAGCTCTTCATGCACTACGTGACACGCGTTATGACGCCATATGCGAATTCGTCCTATGATAAAAGACAATGAGGGCACATCTTACATCAATGTAAAGACTGCAATTTCACACAAAAAAATCAAGTCCTGATGACGACGGTGAGATTCCATCAGCATAGATCGAAGACATATGCATGTTCTTGCCAGGCTCCGTATATTGGTATTTGACAAGTTGATGCCCCGTCTTGCTTTTTATATAAAAAAATTAAATATTTGTTTAATGAGTAGACGCTGAGTAATGAAGCGCCTTCCCGACTCACATCACAAGGTCAAGGTCCTCTATATTTCTATGCCTTCTTTCACTTCCAGTTGATTTGAGTTAGATTCATGTGTAAATGGCGTGTGGTAGAATCATGGCCCAAATGCATGATTGGATAGTTTGAAGGTTCTTTCTCTGCACTAGTTCCATACTTCAAAAGTTCTATCAACTCGCTTATATACAACGTCATGAGCAATGTGTTTAAGGTTAAATTGTTTTCCGTTTACTCACATTGATTTTCTATGTCATCGCCAGATGGCGTTGCATTCCAGAATTGTTATCAGATTCCCGGTTTGTTTGTCCGTCCATATTTTTGTCCCTCCGGTTTTCAGATATTTTGATATATTGGGCAACAGTTCACTATATGATAGATATAATAACCTTCAACGAGTGAATACCTAAGTGTAAACCGATGCGTCGTTTTAAATCATAATTAATAAAACTAGAGTAACAACTGTCAAAAGACCAATGACACAGGACATGGGAAACACAACCAGATGTTTCGGAACGATAGACGTTCTCTGCTCTATTGAAGGCATCCGCCATGTAAATCTAGGTACATTTCAAGTCACGTCCTTAAAATAAAACTCGCGAACTTTAACAACTTTAAATTAATGATTATGACCGTCTTACCGTTACTAACCATGAATACTGGGAGCACTTTAAATAAATGATTATGACCGCCTACCGTTACTAACCATGCATACTGGGAGCATTTTAAATTAATGATTATGACCGTCTTACCGTTACTAACCATGCATACTGGAAGCACCTTCAATTAATGATTTTGACCATCTTACCGTTACTAATCATGAATACTGGGAGCACCTTAAATTAATGATTATGACCGTCTTACCGTTACTAACCATGCATACTGGTTGCACTTTAAATTAATGATTATGACCGTCTTACCGTTACTAACTATACATACTGGGAGCACTTTAAATTAATGATTATGACCGTCTTACCGTTACTAACCATGCATGCTGGGAGCTCCTTAAATTCATGATTATGGCCGTCTTACCGTTACTACCCATGCATACTGGGAGCTCCTTAAATTCATGATTATGGCCGTCTTCCCGTTAGTACCCATGCATATTGGGAGCACCTTAAATTAGTGATTATGACCGTCTTACCGGTACTAACCATGCATACTCTGGTAGCACCTTAAATTAATGATTCTGACCGTCTTACCGTTACAAACAATGCATACTTTTGACCATCTTACCGTTACTAATCATGCATACTGGGAGCATTTTAAATTAATGATTATGACCGTCTTCCCGTTACTAACCATGCAAACTGGG
Organism: Mizuhopecten yessoensis; assembly: GCF_002113885.1. Lineage (NCBI taxonomy): Eukaryota > Metazoa > Mollusca > Bivalvia > Pectinida > Pectinidae > Mizuhopecten > Mizuhopecten yessoensis. Next base: position 55,347 of record NW_018407602.1, read on the forward strand.
AGCGCCTTAAATTAATGATTATGACCGTCTTACCGTTACTAACCATGCAAACTGGGAGCACCTTAAATTAATGATTATGGCCGTCTTACCGTTAGTAACCATGCATATTGGGAGCACCTTAAATTAATGATTATGACCGTCTTACCGTTACTAACTATGTATACTGGTAGCACCTTAAATTAATGATTATGACCGTCTTACCGTTACTAACTATGTATACTGGTAGCACCTTAAATTAATGATTATGACCGTCTTGCCGTTACTAACCATGCATACTGGGAGCACCTTAAATTAATGATTATGGCCGTCTTACCGTTACTAACCATGCATACTGGTAGCACCTCAAATTAATGATTATGACCGTCTTACCGTTACTAACCATGCATACTGGGAGCACCTTGAATTTGATTATGACCGTCTTACCGTTACTAACCATGCATACTGGGAGCACCTTAAATTATTGATTATGACTGTCTTACCGTTACTAACCATAAATACTGGGAGCACCTTAAATTAATGATTATGACCGTCTTACCGTTACTAACCATGTATACTGGTAGCACCTTAAATTAATGATTATGGCCGTCTTACCGTTACTAACCATGCATACTGGAAGCACCTTAAATTAATCGTTATGATCGTCTTACCGTTACTAACCATGCATACTGGGAGCACCTTAAATTATTGATTATGACCGTCTTACCGTTACTAACCATAAATACTGGGAGCCCCTTAAATTAATGATTATGACCGTCTTACCGTTACTAACCGTGCATACTGGGAGGACCTTAAATTAATGATTATGACCGTCTTACCGTTGCTAACCATGTATACTGGTAGCACCTTTAATTAATGATTATGACCGTCTTACCGTTACTAACCATGTATACTGGTAGCACCTTTAATTAATGAGTATGACCGTCTTACCGTTACTAACCATGCATACTGGGAGCACCTTAAATTAATGATTATGACCGTCTTACCGTTACTAACCATAAATACTGGGAGCACCCTCAATTAATAATTATGACCGTCTTACCGTTACAAACAATGCATACTGGTAGCACCTTAAATTAATGATTATGACCGTCTTACCGTTACTAACCATGCATACTGGTAGCACCTTAAATTATTGATTATGACCGTTTTACCGTTACTAACCATGCATACTGGTAGCACCTTGAATTAATAATTATGACCGTCTTGCCGTTACTAACCATGCATACTGGGAGCACCTTAAATTAATAATTATGACCGTCTTACCGTTACTAACCATGCATACTGGGAGCGCCTTAAATTAATGATTATGACCGTCTTACCGTTAGTAACCATGCATACTGGGAGCACCTTAAATTAATGATTATGCCCGTCTTACCGTTACTAACCATGCATACTGGGAGCACCTTAAATTAATAATAATGACCGTCTTACCGTTACTTACCATGCATACTGGTAGCACCTTAAATTATTGATTATGACCGTCTTACCGTTACTAACCATGCATACTGGTAGCACCTTAAATTAATGATTATGGCCGTCTTATAGTTACTAACCATGCATACTGGGAGCACCTTCAATTAATGATTATGACCGTCTTACCGTTACTATCAATGCATACTGGGAGCACCTTAAATTAATAATTATGACCGTCTTACCGTTAGTAACCATGCATACTGGGAGCACCTTAAATTAATGATTATGATTGTCTTACCGTTACTAACCATGCATACTTGGAGCACCTTAAATTAATAATTATGACCGTCTTACCGTTACTAACCATGCATAATGGGAGCACCTTAAATTAATGATTATGACCGTCTTACCGTTACTAACCATGCATACTGGGAGCAACTTAAATTAATGATTATGACCGTCTTACCGTTATTAACCATGCATACTGGGAGCACCTTAAATTAATGATTATGATTGTCTTACAGTTACTAACCATGCATACTTGGAGCACCTTAAATTAATAATTATGACCGTCTTGCCGTTAGTAACCATGCATACTGGGAGCACCTTACATTAATGATTATGACCGTCTTACCGTTACTAACCATGTATACTGGGAGCACCTTAAATTAATAATTTTGACCGTCTTACCGTTACTAACCATGCATACTGGGAGCACCTTAAATTAATGATTATGACCGTCTTACCGTTAGTAACCAGGCATACTGGGAGCACCTTAAATTAATGATTATGATCGTCTTACCGTTACTAACCATGCATACTGGGAACACTTTAAATTAATGATTATGACCGTCTTACCGTTAGTAACCAGGCATACTGGGAGCACCTTAAATTAATGATTATGAGCGTCGTACCTTTACTAACCATGTATACTGGGAGCACCTTAAATTAATAATTATGACCGTCTTACCGTTACTAACCATGTATACTGGAGCCCCTTAAATTAATAATTTTGACCGTCTTACCGTTACTAACCATGCATACTGGAAGCACCTTAAATTAATGGTTATGATCGTCTTACCGTTACTAACCATGCATACTGGGAGCACCTGTTGTGTTCCTTTCCACCTCAATTATTTAAACTTAGTACATTGTATATGTTCAGCACAATCACGATATCTTTGTTCATTCTTTATAAAAAAAAAAATCTCTACTTGTTTATGTATACAATTGAATAAAATAATATTGAAACGACACCATTAGAGTGTAAATAAAACAGAGCTGTATTCACATGTATTGATACAAGAACTGAAGAATGTGCCAGTGTGGCAATTTGTGATAAATACATAAACAAGTCCTTTCTTAGAAGTTATTTTAATTTTGTTCGATTATCTTTTTTACAGGTATACGGAAGTACTGCTACAGTTACCGACCAACTTTGTTCTGGTGATGGCGCTTATATCACACTGGTTACCATACTTCAACAGCTCCATCAACCCAGTTATATACAACTTCATGAGTGGTGAGTATATACTAGACTGTAATAGGCACTGGTTACCCTGCTTCATCAGTTATATACTAAGCTTTCATAGGCAATGGTTACCCTGCTTCATCAGTTATATACTAAGCTGTAATAGTCAAAGGTTACCCTGCTTCATCAGTTATATACTAGGTTGTAATAGTCAATGATTACCCTGCTTCATCAGTTATAAACTAGGCTGCAATAGGGACTGATTTTCCCTGCTTCATCAGTTATATACTACGCTGTTATAGGCACTGGTTACCCTGCTTCGTCAGTTATATACTAGGTTGTAATAGGCAATGGTTACCCTGCTTCATCAGTTATATACTAGGTTGTAATAGTCAATGATTACCCTGCTTTGTCAGTTATATACTAGGCTGTAATAGGCACTAGTTACCCTGCTTCATCAGTTATATACTAGGCTGTAATAAAGACTGGTTACCCTGCTTCATCAGTTATATACTAGGCTGTAATAGGCAATGGTTACCCTGCTTTAACAGTTATACACACTAGGCTATGATACGGCACTGATTTCCCTGTTTCAAGATTCCCCAATCCTAGTTATATACTAAGCTATAAATATAAGGAAACTGATTGTCCTGTCTCAACAGTTTTACAATCCAAGCTATACGTAAACACATATATACTAGGCTGTAATAGGGTATTGATTTCTCTGCTTCAAGAGTTCTACAATCCCAGCTATACAAGAACACACATTAACTAGGCAACAATAAGGCACTGATTTCCTTGCTTCAAGATCCTACAATATCGCTTATACATATACACATATATACTTGAATGATAAAGCCTTGATATCCCTGCTTCAAAAAAAGTTCTACGATTCCAGCTTAACATCTACACATATACACAAGCCTGTATATACAACGTCATGAGTGGTAATCATTTATATTGAATTTAGTTTGGATACTTTGTTGGTGTGTTTCTGCCATCGACTTTCGACTTGCGAGTTACCTATTTTGACATAATTTTTAAAAGATGTCGGCATAATCAGAGAAGATATCGACATAATCTATGAATATGTCGCAATAACATTTAAATTACGTCGACAAATTTTTACATTCTATTACTTTACATAATTGTTTTGTCGTTGTTCGTTCGTTGGTTTTTTTTATAACAAAAACTTAGGTAAGCCTGTTCTCCTTATCTCTATGTATATGTAATTAATTGGCAATATCATGCACGGTGCCAAGTCTAATGTTCTTGCCAGCTTCCACGTTTTCAGTAAAAGCACTTCGTTGTTATACGTTTTCTAAGTAGGCGTCGATAACGAGGTCAGTGTTGTTTATATGCCCGTTTCCTGTGCCACACGTTAGCGAAATAAGAAATGAAAGGTTATATATGGTATACTTATTTTTGTTCCCTTTCGCAACGATAAGACTATTTATCGGAAACATTTAATTTTGAATCATTAAACGAGACAGTGTATCAATAAAGTTTCAGCTCTTCAAAGCCAAACTACATTCTTTTATTTCCAATTATGCAATCTCTAGACTTTACCACCACTGTAGTGATATCTTTTTTTAAATTAGTGAATTCGTAAGCAATATCAGTAACTTAATTCCTCAATAAATTAGAGGTATTTTCCATGCAGTCATGTTCGTCTTAAATTTATTTGTACAAGAAAAGGCCAAAAATATACAAATAAGCTTAAATGTTTCTCTTACCGTAAATAAAGTTTATAAGGGAAGAGGAAAAGATATTAACACACAAAAATACAAATATACAATCTAGTCTGATTGTATTTCATATCTTTTCAGCAAAGTTCAGAAAAGAATTCCGCATGGCTATTAGCTGTGGCATGTTGCAACAAAAGAGGCGTATCCGGGGGCGTGGCCAGCCAACGATGTCAATCTACTCCAATTCCACGACCACTCAACACTTCGTCGGACGCAACTACAGCCAAACAGAGCAGATCACGTTGTCGAACTTTCATGATAAAAGTGAAACGGAAGCCTGGTGAATCCTAACGCAATGTAGTTGTGAAAGGTTTAAATTACTTGCACGGAGATAGTGGACAAAGTAATATATGTATCTTTATCATTATATATATAGATATCACCCGGAGTCACGTGTTGAAGAACTACGTATAACCTGACCTCATAAATGGTATAACTGTTATGATATATGTGATATAAGTCATAATTTGTGACGACTTAATGTTACTTCATATGTTAGTGATTTTTTATTAAATTGACGTCACACGCTAATTATTGATGATTAAAATAAACTGTAGATATTCTTGTCATATGATTGGTTGACATTCAAACTTTGCATAGCATTGTAATTAGTATCTTGCTAATTATCAATTGTACAAAGAGCTGTAGAGCTAGAACACGTATTCCATGTGGAAAGGAAATACGAAAATGGTAAATGAAGAGTCGGTAAAATATTCGTGACAGACAAAGCATCGGTGCTATTTAGTATAGTGTATAAGCCCTTCTTGGCAGTCTCGTCAGTTCGCTTCTTATTGTGTAGTATAGCCTCCTCTGAAGACTGTGTGTTAGGTCGTGGGGCTAGCATTAGATCCGATTTGCAAAGTTCAGTTTATTTCAAAACCTGCACAATTTTACTTCCGGGACATAATTCATTATAGGATAGGCAATCATGAATGCCTACCCCATGTAAAGATATGTTTCTATATTGGGTGAGAAAGATATATGTCGATATTTTACATGCTTTCTTCAATTACTGCCCTATGACTGATTTATATGATGTCACTAGCATGTACAGGACGTATTTCTATCAAACTCTATCTCTAGTTCTTCTTCCTGCTAATCAGGGTTTTGAATCACGTGGTATTTTTTTATTCAATTCTGATATGATACCAATATGAATGACTCTCTGAATGCTGCGAAGTGAATGGAGCTTCATTCAGTTGAGTCCTGGTTGTGACATATTTACCAGTTAGTCATTTTGGTGTTAAATATGTTAGATTGTTGTCCAGTAATGTTAAACCAAGTGAAAGTTGCTTATTAGTATGTTTATGTACTGCATAAATCATTTGTCAAATATATTGTCTAGTAACCAAACATTTAACTTCCTGCTTTGTTTTTCTCCTTTTAACAAACAACTTTTCTGTAACACAAACGTATGCTTGAAAAAGTTAAGAACCAAAGCTTGCTTCCCGAACACGCATCTTTGGCAACAGTCGAAAAACCACTGACAAACAGGAACTGAAACCTTCGCCATATTTGCCTGTATAAAGCAGAGACGTCCACTGTCTTAAGGCCAGCAATTAAGCCAACATGATTAATCAAATGTCGAAAGTCACCTTGGTGACGAACGCATTTCAAGTTCCTTTTTTGTTTTTCTTGTTTTCTTGAAAATTACTTCATACAAATCCGACGATAAATCGCGGAACTTCTTTGCAACGCAACAATGGAATTGTGATGACAGAATAGGAAGGTTTTACCATAAATGTCTGTCAGTATACAATAGTTATTTCTAATAATTATTGCTCCTTTCATAAACAAAACATTCATCTATTTTCGATGATTACCCAGAAACCATTTTAAATACAGGTAAAACTATATTTCATATTTAATTATATGTATTTAAAAAAAAAGTGTTTCGCTTGCTAATATATCAAACAACTCTTAACGTATTTCCAATACAGATATTAAACTTTTAGATAACGTTTACAATCACAAGTCAAAATTTGAATAATTTTGGGTATTAAAGAGTCAGTTTGTTACCTGTTATTGTTATGTGATAGAAGACCAGAACATAGAAAAACACACGTGAGATTTTGGGCTTGGAAACCAAAATAAAGTGAGTGCGAGGTTCGAACTTTTACTGACATTTCATTGGTATGTTGATATACTCCTGTGTGTGTTTGTGTGTGTTTACCAGTCCGTAGACTGTTGTACACCTGACAAGTTAAGACGTTCGAACAGTCGACATACCCGCTGACAGAGAGATGTTTACATCGCAACTTCCTGTTTACCAGAGATTGTTTCGGTGCGAAAAATAAGTTTTGGAAAGATCGTTGATTGCAGATTTAAACATGGATTTTAAAGCTGCTGAACCATTGACATGTTGCATTTGATCATGTACATTACATAAATAAATGAAAAACATAAAATGTCTAGAGTAACTGTTAGCTTAACAACACATGAACTTTTTAGTCACAATATGAAAGAAATCGTGTTAATTAATGTTTAAATAGATACATGAAATTACAGGTCTATCACTGGGTTTGCTTTAATTATACCCACTCTCTAAAATACAACCATATACCTGTGGAAATTTTAAATTGCCATTATTAAATAATCAAATGTTTTAATCCTGCGTTTTTTTAGGAATTATATTGGCCACAATCATATATGCATCAGTCTCTACGCTACACTTCTAATGTAGCAATTGTATTGGCATCACATATTATCAATCAAATACAGCTTGGTCCGATCAATATTCGACTGCTTATAACCTAAACAAAACAGATGTTTACACATCAATAGATTTGTAATTTAACAAAGCATATAAATACCGGATAGTTGTTAGAATACATAAATCTCGAAATAATATTCATGTGTAAAATGTATTGTATCAATAGCTTCCATTACCACTCAGAGTACTGTTGGTTGTAAAGTATCACAGATATTGTTATCAAGTACCCGTAGCAGCTTCCTTAGCTTAAGTCATAGTAATTATAATTTGGATCCATATGACTAAAGAACATTAAAGTCATTGTCATTTTATTGGTCCTCCAAATACAAATGCACACATAATCGCTAGAAGTACATGTAGCGAGACGTCATAGTTTCCTTCATTAAGAAATCCTAATTAGTTTAATGCTTGTATTATATTTATGCGTTAATTAAGAAATACATTTTTCAACTTCATTGGAATGATTGTTTGTTAGCCAGCTTATATTACATGAAACTGAATGTCCTCACCTTTTAGCAGTATCATTCCAAGAAATATATGTGAGTTTTATCGAAGCAGATAGGACAGCATCGTACAATGTACATGGGTTTTATCGAAGCTATTTTTTCAGTGTCATGAAATATGGAAAGGTTTTACCGAAGTTGATATTTCAATACCCTAAAATGTACATGAGTTTTATTGAAGCTTATCAATCAGAATCCTAAAATGGACATGGGTTTTATCCGAGTTGATATTTCAGTCAAATGAAATGTACATCTGATATACAGGAGCTTAAATTTAGTATAATGAACTGTTCATGGGTTTCATCGAAACCTTTTTTTTCAGTATCATGCAATGTCCATGGGTAATATCGAAGCTGTTGTTTTAGGTTGAGGTATTGTATATGTACGAATAGTTTCTTTACCTTAACGTGAATCATTGGTGTTATTCGACAGAAAGTGGTGTTACTTTTACATGTTGTACATGAAGTCAAATAAAGCATGTTTACGGTAAGAATTGTGGTTTTGATATTTTGTGTATATCAGACGTAGAATAGGCTTCAAAGTAAAACAGAAATAAAATACCCGACTCAACATCATGCACAGACTCAGAACATAATGTTGATACACAAACACATCAACAGGAAAGAAGGGGCTTTCAAAAATAAAAGGAACTAATGAAATCGAAATAAGTGTTACAAAATAATGGTATTCCTCCGAACGTCTATATAGAGAACGCATAGTGCACATCAAAGTAAGAGCAAGCTGTTGTTAACAAAATACAAACTAAGTATCTGATGGATATCATTCTTCAATCCTCACCAAGCACGAACTTTTAGCTTTTGGCGACGTTCCAGAATGAAATGGAAATATCAAGGACATGACCTCTGGCTGCTGAATAGAATTGAGGTTTACTATCTAAATGCCAACCTCAGATTATCAGGATCATGGAAACTTAACTCTATGTTCATAGTGGTGTACAGCGCTTCCGTGTCTTACCATAAGCTGTGGAATTATCCATTGAAATACATTTCTATTGTAAGAATTAAAAACATTCTTCTTTTTCATTAACTAATCAAATCAATTCAAGCATCAACATTACTGATTACTATGGAAATAATAAGGTTAATCAACTGTGACCTGAATCACGACCCTTTGTTGTAAGAAACGCTTTACCTTCGGATAATATTTATCCATTCCCTTGTCTTTCGGGTCCATGTTGTCTTCCCGATTATGTTGGTGTCTCCTCCATTGCACATCGTGTATTTGAAGACAGTATACATGTTTATAGCTTGATTTTCAAGCTAACCATTCGTTGTTATACTGTGGACTGTATTACCGTGGCTCTGTCATTATTGGCTGTGGTTTTCTACTCCGCCACAATCCTCGAATGAGCTGATTTATTAAAACGTTATTTCGATAAAAGGAAAACAAGATATACTTAAATGGTTTAGTTGTATATGCACGTTGAGCTAGAAATCGTTTGTAATTTGATTGGCTACAGAAAAAATGACTTTAGACGGACATGCTGTATCTACGTGTACAAGACATCGATTCAGAGGAAATCATTATTTTCATGTTTTTATATTTTATTTGCATTTCCATTCATAAAGATTATCACAATGTGGCAATATGCCCTTCCCTTTACTGCATCAAATTATTCAAAGTGTATTGGCCCCATAAAGCAGCCAAAACCAATCTTTAAAATAAGGCTGTTTTTACTCTTTATACAACTTGAGTATATACCGTAGCGTTACAAGGATTAAAGAAACAGTCTCTGCCTGTTGTTTATTACTGATCTATTTGCATCGGTAAGTTTTATGTTATATATCACTCTCTCGAAACATCGGCCATCGATAGAATTTAATTCATTATCAAACTTTTGATATTTCTGATACACCGTTAACAAAATTAAGAAATGTACAAACAATTCAACATAATTTTGAAAACCTTCAAATTTATGCTTTAATGAGGATGCATTAAGATAACCAATTTTGAAGTGATTCTGTACTGTCAAAATCCAGCTTGATTCAGCTTAATGTTTGATGAGAAAATGTTTTTTATCAGGTTTAACCTCAACATCTTTTTTAAAACATAGAATGTTTTCGGTCGTATTCACATCGTCTTTAAGTTATATTTGATTTAAATTTGACTTCAAACAGAATAGTTAAGCTGACGAATTTAGGTACTACACGATCCATGCCATGGTCTCCCGAAATGGCACAGGGATCTTTTTCAATGCGACTTCTCTTGACATATTCGACTGGCTTAGATTGCACTCAATGACCTCTTATGTAATGTTACTCTGGTCAATATGCAATTACGCCTGGACAAATAAATCGTGTGCAGAGTCTAGAGATTGGTACGTGTGCATCTATTTACCTCTATATTGGACGTTTCAGACAGGATCATTATTTCTTTGCTTCAATATACGTCGGAATACCAGGAAATACGCTCAAACTGGCAAACAAATGTCTACTTTTGTGACTGTCAAAATCCTCCGTCATTATAACGCAGGAATTATGTAGAGAATGGTGCTTCAGGAGCTATACCTGAATTAGCAGCCAGTGTCTAATAAACAATTCTTTCGTAGATAAAAAAAAAAGAGAGCTTGGAATTTGGGGTTCATGCTACAATCGTGACGCTCTGGTAATGAAATATTTGAAAATCAACAGTATACAAGCTCTGTTTAATCAACAGTATACAAGCTCTGTTTAATCAACAGTATACAAGCTCTGTTTAATCAACAGTATACAAGCTCTGTTTAATGAAGCTCAATGCAAAAAGCTGGAATAAAAAATAAAGTGCACAAACAAAAAGAGTAATACCCCAACCCCCCCAAACCAAATACCCAATTTTATAACAATAACACCCCCATTTGCCATAACGTTTGCCTTTTACATGAAATAGGATTAAATTATACTTAAGTTTGATATTCAAAATTTAGCGTATACCAGAAATTCATACGAGCTGCAACACAATGTCGCGAACGTTTTATTACTTATAAATCAACAACCAATTTATGTTAAATGATTTGTTCCCAACATCGTACATAAATATTGCTGTAAAAGCTAGTTTCAAATTATATACATGAAGCAGTATTACAGTAGGATGTTTATTTGTAAACAAAACGAAAAGTGCAGGAAACAAAAGCGGTGGTATCCCCTTGAGATTAGAGAACAATGGCTATATAACACGTGGAAGTGTGCTTCTAATTTTGTTACGTAATCGGGTTGCTGAATAACCAATTTTAAGTACAAAATACCCCAACCAATAAAAATATATTGTTGACGGGTTTTGGTGGATTTCGATAATATATTTGCATCATTGAACTGCAATTTCTGCAAAAGAATGTTATTTTTCTCCTGAAAGATTGCCATGAAAACACCATGACGTAACAGTCGATAATTGAGTTCAAGTTACAAATGTTGTCGTTGATAATTCGAATCGCCATCTATCTAAAAAAAACATTAATATCAAAAGATAGCATCAGAACCAGAGGAAACACTAAAACAAAAGGCAGAGCATCTTGTTTCTCTTCAAATTCTCACTCTTCGGTTGGTCACTGAAAATCACGCATGTTTTTTAATCTTTGCACTTACTGAAATCGCACACTTGTAAATCAGGTTTTGATGATGGCAGAAAAGAGTCGTCAAAATAGATCGAATTGTTACCGATAGGAAACCCTGACTACAAGAGATTTTAACTATGATAAAGAGATCGATACGAGATATCTCTGTATAAGAAGATAGATTTATAGTTAAGACAGACATTGAAGGAGGAAGAAGGAAGATAGGGAAGGAGGCAGAAGGAAGACCCCGACACTAATTGCCACTAATATCTCTCTTTGATAGAAAAGGAAAATGTTATGTTGACACTAATTCGATGGGCTACTTTTGCGAATGTACCCGAACAAGCATGTATTGTGTTCACTAAGAGTACCTGTATTAACCCAGGACATCGGGAAACACGTTGTGACTTCATTACATAACAACACACAATGAATACCAGGGACCTACAGATGGCGCGTTACCAACGACGTTCCCTGTTATAATGACGATTAAACGTTTGGTCGTTTCCAACAAATGAGGGTTGATTATACCCATTTCTTCTTCTTTCGTATTCCCAAAACCATTGCTGTCAGAACGGTTGTTACTTGATTACAGTTCTTTGTGGACAAGTCGATTGTTGATCACTTTTTCCTATATAACGCGTATCATAAAAAGATCAGAGCTACATTATTGAAACATATGGGTATCATGGTCAAGCGTCTGATTAACTTAATGTTGAGTTACTGGAATGTTTGACACGACCGGTATTTTGATACAGGAAAGTGCTGCGTTACGATGAAAACATTGTCCGAATTGAAGCATTGTACAGATAACGATCTTAGCGAGTATGTTTATATACGTTTGAAACTTGATTTCGTCCTTGAGACAAGAAACATCTGTAGTCGGCATACGTGTCTGTGTGTTGGTTTCCCCTTGGCTGTGTTTAGGCATTTATTATATTGAGTCTGACAATGAAAGTGGATAAACGTTGCAAATGTGTTTGGTATTGAAATCAGATTAACCGGATTTCCAGTTAATAGGTGAAAGTGCTTAGCGCCTGATTAGTCCGAATTATTCTGACGTTATATGGACTTTTTTTTTACATCGGTCTGTCGTCGATTAACGTCAGAACTCCGGCCCTCTATAATATGCAGGAAATAAGCGACCCGCGCCAGGGTCGCTCTTCAAACTGATATTTTAGAAACAAATCGTCACTTTCACACACATGTCGCACATGGATCGAAAGTTCTATTCTTTATGCATAAGATGAACATAAATGACATACCTCAAACAACCAATACAATCACTAAAAACATATTTTTTCAAACTTACTCTACGTTTTACTTTACGTTTTTGATAGCCCTGCCTTCTAATGCCACGTGACTAAAATATCGACGGCCTTCGTCATAACGTTACGAAGTACCTTCGGTAACGCGAGAACTCGTCAAGTCATGTGACATGGCTCATGCCGTAATTTCCATTTAAAACATGGGTTGGTATAGAAAATGTTCGTAATGATTTTTGAAACATGTTATTGATACCATAGTGCATAAAGAATAGATCTTTCGATCCATGTGCGACATGTGTGTGAAAGTGATGATTTGTTTCTAAAATATCAGTTAGAAGAGCGACCCTGGCGCGGGTCGCTTATTTCCCGCATATTATAGAGGGCCGGAGTTCTGACGTTAATCGACGACAGACCGACATAAAAAGTCGATAAAACGTCAGAATAATTCGGACTAGTGCCTGATAAGGCAGCTCCTGCGAATTCTGCTAATTATATTTGTACTGTAAAGCGCTTTAGAGTGGCATATGTTAGCTAGATAGGGCGCTATATCATATGCTCCATATTATTATTATTATAAGTGATGTATAATATGTATTTTACAAAACATCAACTGTCATTATTTGGTTTCTATTTGCATTTGGCAAATTATTACTGACAATATAAAAAACATTTATTACCTCACTATGCAACAGAAAACTAATGCAATATGTTTGAGGTAGCAGATGCTCAAGTGTCTTAGTTTTGTGTGGATGGCAAAATAGAAGACGACACGAGATATCGAAAATATTTCTCTAGGTATTTCCTTTTAGCAGAGGAAGGTTGGCTTCATGTGAACACCGATCGTAAGCAAATAAAGTGATCAGTTTGACAGGGACCATTATCAGAAACTAGTTTTGCTTGGGAATCAGATACTTTAAATATATATTGAAATTCTAATTGTTTTGAAACAGTACCACAGGAATTTATGAGTTATCAGAACAAAAGAAAAGACGTTACGGAAACGGCGACAACACCACGTGATTCGAAATAGTGAACGTATCCTGCGCCGTAAGTTTCATCCGTCATATTCTCGCGAGGACTGAATGTAGGGTTTAGACCAGTGATAAAAGACACATTAAACCTGTCTTTATTTCAGACAAAAATAAAATCCTGAAGTTACTTGTTATATTGAGGATCGGAACAATTACAAACAGGCACCTACCCGGGAGTTACAACCAATGGACACCTTGATCAATAACAAACAGGCATCTACCCGGGAGTTACAACCAATGGGCAACCCTGATCAATTACAAACAGGCAACTACCCGGGAGTTACAATCAATCGGCAACCCTGATCAATTACAAACAGGCAACTACCCGGAAGATCCTAAAACAAAGAAAAGGTTTTGGTTTCTGCTGTAGCTAATCACATGTGATGTGTTAACTCTATAATGTTATTGCACACAGTCTATGTTTCATTTTGTGTTTATCACAAACATGCTTTTAATAAATACTTGTACGACGGCATTTTATGTTTAGCCTTGAAAACTGAGTTGTTTAACAGCGCTACTAACTATAGTAATGACACTGAGACGAAGCGTTACTTTATGGTAAAGAAGTTAATTACATTTTGCGGGGACAGAAATGTGTACACTGTACGATTTTATTTCACTGATTCACATATAACAACACTGATGGTGTAACTTTATGGTAGCAGTTTATGTGTTTAACAACCTACATGCTGGATTCTCTGTCATTAAGTGTGGATCTTCCAATCCAGTATCGTAAATCAGTAAGATGTTAAATGGCAATGCGTGTGTCAGGGTGATAACAAGACCGGGAAAATTCAAATTCAAAATATTTTCAAAAGCTGATATTCATTAAAATTATCATTGATTAAAGCGAAATAAACTTCTGTTCGATTTGGAAACAGGACTTTTTGATAGCATATCATAAACGTCTTATCTGGGTTTTTTCTTACAGTGTTTTGCATACCTGTATTATTTTAGCTGACTTTGTTTTCTAGAGAAATTAACAGCCTTTTTCTTTAAATCAACTCTAATGAAAAGTCTACATCAATGTAAAGTTCAGAATGACATACACGTTCATTATAGCTAATTGTCAAATTAAGGCTCTTGAAAAATCTACATCAATGTAAAGTTCAGAATGGCATAACACGTCAACCCAAACAAACAAACAAACAAACACGTCATCTATAACTTTAAAGACCAAAATTAAGGAATCAATAGAATCTGCAGTACAAAAAAAATCCTTTTTTATCAGTGTTGGATGTTAAATAAAATGCTTACACCCACTAACATAATTGTTCACACCTTCATATTGATTATACACAATGAAGAATTTAACAATGACTTTTTTTAATAGTAATTTAAGGATGTAATGATGGCACTGAGAGTGTTGTGAATTATAAATAATGTGTTGTATCAAATCACGATTCTGCATAACACTAATGATTACCCACTGATGATAACGACCCGAACCTGTCTCGTTTGTATTGGATTCCGAACCTTCATAAGAACTCCTCTTCACAATGTCCTTCAGCCACTTGTCTCGATCTTTACTTTCAACATGACCAACAGGGACGGCTTACTACTAAGCTGTATGATAGGAGGGACGATTTCGACTTTCCGATCGCGAACTTTCCCTTTCTTGATAATAGCATACGATGTGCGCCTGTCACGGTAGAATTGGTAAGTAAGAGCTTGTTCCGAAAATCATGACCTCCGGTACACATGTCGACTGCTGAGGAACGAATGAAGGTTATTGAAGAATTTGGACTTTTTTTTAAGTGTTTCCGTTTAAATCTTTCCTTTGCTCACATTATCTTCTAATCGTAATTTGATTATATGAATTGCTAATAATGTATTGTAAAATGTTAATGATATACTAAATACCAGTAAAATGTAAGATATCTTTATATTTACATTTGGTGTGGCAAAGCCCTTCTATATTACTACTAAAGTACTGCCACTAGCAGCTTCATCTCATGAGACTATATATAACTGAAGTTGGTCTTTGCACCTCCGAGCGACTTAACAGTGTCACTACCGAACTTATCGGTCTCTTCTGCTTTGATCCCGAAAACCAGCTGCCTGTCTCAAGTGTCTGTGAAATCATCAAACAATGTTACGCCTGGATTTTTCACCAATTCAACCTTCTCCGTTTGCACGATCAACATCAACAACATGCCGGACTGCAAATATACAGTAACTCTGACCTGATTACTGCGGGCGTTCGTTGAGTGTGTGCGCCAGATATAGGTCGCGACACTTGATTAGTTACTTACAAAATGTTATTTGTTACTATTTTATGAATTGAGAATATGATATATATATAAATTAAAAACAAATGAATTATTAACGAAAGTTGCGGAGCCTTTCCAATTTTGTATGGGAAATAGCGCGTGACGTCAGCTGTTATCTTTGTGCCGTTCTAGATATTGACCTGACCTGACGGTAATAAGCCGGAAATTTGAAAGTTGGAAAAGACATAAATTATTTTTTGCGAATTCTCATTACGGAAATATAAATAAAAATAATAAACTGTATAGATGTGGCAGACCAACTGGTATAACTGCCACATGTGTCACAGACAAACTGAATGGTGCGTGCTTAAATAACTTCCAATCAGAAAACCAACCATTTTAAACTAGCCTCATTAAAGTGAAAGTATGTAGGCCATCAATATCATACATTTAATCCTTGTAACAGTAGTTTGAAACACTTTCAAATACGTCTTACTATTTGCTTTTTGATAATTAAATGTTTAATAATTGTCATCGTTATAATCAATAACATCAAAGATAATTCCCGAGTGAAATGTGTCCTGTTAGATACTTACAAATGGATTATCTGATTGAGGATTAGTGGAAAACGGTAAAAATAGTACGTTTCACGCTGTCGTATATGAAGCAGGGGACGCTTGTCCATCATAAATGACTGGTCTAATTCTCAACGAAATTTTTCAGTATTTTTTTTCAATATAAATCTCTCTTTGTTTATATTTTGTCCTAGTTTCATCAAATTTTAGTTGGAATTGGAGTTTTGTTTACACCTCAATATTCTCTTGTTGATATTTCTGCGTTATATCGATCACGCTCTCCGTCGTCCGTCATCCTATATGTTGTATACTGCATTTAGATCACAATCACAGCCCTGAAGAACACCTAGCACAGCGTGAGCTTGCCACTGGTTGCACCAGTCCTAGTGTCGACATCCCATTCATGCGAGATCCTCCTATCAATATGCCGTATAGAATAAACGTGTGTAACAGGAATAGAGTGCTTCCACCGGGCATCGAACCCGCGATCCCTAGGTTCCAAGTCGCACGCTCCACCACTGAGCTCAAGGAAAATTCCCTCTAGGTCGAAGCTAGAAGGCGACCGTAATTCTATGTAGAATTAAAATCTTCCACACGTGTATCCAAAACTGAAATTTAAACTTGCACAAATGTCAAGTTAGAAGATTGTTAATTTTCTTTTTGCTGAATTAAAACAGAGTCTGTGTGGTAGGTGTGCATTCTTCATCCTCACGTGTAAACAATGTGTAAACTTATTAGTAACCATTAATACGAGAAACACATATTTGACATTTTTTTGTAAACTGTGATTTTCATTATTAATCTATTAGTGCTCTTAAATACACATTGGCATGCGACTACACTAAGAAATATTAAAAGTAACATTTTTTTGATACTAATAAATCGAGAGATAACCCGTTTTGATGAAAAAATATTCAAGGAATACTTCATGTAACGATAACGATTCTTACAGGGAATACTTCATGAAACGGTTACACGGTAACGATTCTTACAAGGAATTCTTCGTGTAACGGTAACGATTCTTACAGGGAATACTTCGTGTAACGATTCTTACAAGGAATGATGATTGCTTACAGGTGATGGTAATTCTGCATCTTGTGACATCCTTGACTTGTAGTCCGTCACTGCTGTCATTCTAGTCGCGAAGCCTCATTTGACGTCATCAGGTGATGGCCAGCCCTCTTCAGATGTTTCGACCCTTTATCACTACATCCTCCGGCTGGTGGGTCAGTAGTGGGGGCCAAACCACTACTCGTCTATGTCGGCTTCCACATCGGCTCTTCTTGTTTGTACCATAGCCAGCACGATGCTCTCTCTGCAGCTTCTCCGAATTGTCTGATGGCGGTAGCTCTTGCCCTCCCAGTGAGTCCTATCGACTGTAGTGTCCTCCACACTGACTGTGTGGGGAAACCTCTACAGCCAACCTCCACAGGAAAGAGCCATACTGTCCATCCTCTGCTCCTGCACTTTTCCATCAGCTCATCATACCTGGCTTTCTTCCTCTCGTGAGCTTCCTCGCAGCCTTCTTCCCATGGTACGGTGAGCTCTATGGCGATGAGGTGTCTGGATTGTTCTGTCCATATTACCATGTCAGGCCTCAGTGTTGTTTCCACTATTCCTGGAAACACAAGCTTCCTGTCAAGGTCAACCTTCATCTCCCATGTTGGCGCCCGTTCCAAGATGGAACTGTAACCGCAACTGTATCCCTCCGAAGTAGCTCATTATAATTTTCCGGATGTGCTCTGGAATATGATAATGGTCCAGGGCTGTCTCAATAAGTTTGTGTGGTACAGATCCATAGGCGTTTGCAAGATCTAAGCATACCACTGTCAGGTGACCTTTTTTTCTGCTTGGCTTCTCTGATCAGTTGGCTGATGACGCTTGTATGTTCTACGCATCCTGAAAACCCGGAGATTCCTCCCTTCTGACTTGAGGTGTCGACGTTACTGTTTTCCACCATGTAGGCTGTCATGCGCTTGGCAAGTATCGAGAAGAAGATCTTTCCTTCGACACTCAGCAGCGATATGGTCCTAAATTGTTCAACCGTCTTGGAGTCTTTCTCTTTAGGAGCAAAGATTCCCTTTGCTTTCTTCCAGCACGCCGGTATGGTCCCCTTCTTCCATACTTCAGATTAGCTGCCACAGTCTTCTTAGCAGTCTTGGACATTTCTTGTAAACCCTGTATGTTATCCCACTTGGTCCTGGGGCTGATCCTGATCTTGCCTTTTTCACCACATCTTGAATCTCTTTCCAGGTAGAAAGTTTGGTATCCAATGGTGCACTTGGGGCCTCTACCTCTAAGATTCTTGGACAATATCCTAAAGGTTCTGCTCTCCTGTTGTCTGAATGGACACCTTTGAGATGACCTTCCACTTCCTCCTTCGAGCTTTCCAGATGGCCTGATCTCTCTGCTCCTAGCAAAGATTTTGAGAACTGGAATGTATCTTTGACAAAATCTGCTCTTTTCTTCGCTCTCTCCTTCCTTCCTTTCCTTAGTCTTTCTGCATTCCTTAGGCGGCGAAGTGTCTCCCTAAGGTCGTCTCTTATCTGCTGTATCCCAACTTTTTCACTCTCTGGTGCTGTTTTAAACCTCTTTCTTAATACCCTCAGCTCCTTTCGTAGTTGATTGATCTTACGTTCCCCCCTGTTCTCCTTTGTTGTCTTTGCTCTGGGTTGTGTTCTGGACGTTTCCACTCCGAATCGTTCTTTGCATACACTGTACATAATTGACGTCAGTGCTTCTACTTTCCTCTCCACATTCCCCTGTAGAGTGGTCTCCAAAATTGCCTCCAGGTCCTGATCAAGATTTCGCCAAGCTTCCTCGTCATTTGGCTTGGGCCACTGCACTTTGTCTAATCTCCGGTACCTCACTGCTTGAACACCATGGGCGCTCGCTTCTTTCAAGTTACCAATGTTGCCATCTGGCGACACCTGCGTCTCACCAGATCCATTGCTGATATCTGTGCGCTGCGTTAGTACAGTTGTGTGACCTCACAACGCACCAAAAATAGCGTGCGCATACCGTGCATACATCGTTCACACACCGTTCGCACATCGTCCACACATGGTGCGCACAACTGTGCGATTTAACAATCGTTCGCCCCGTTGTGCGCTTCTTTCCGCACAACTGTGCGATTGGGTACAATTTGTAGATCAATATTACGGAATGAAAACAATACGGAAAGCTCGTATGCAATAATGAAAACTGTATGTATTATTGTAATATCTCATCACAGTAATGAAGATTATGTACAGTTGTACAATGCGTGTAACACAGCATCACAGTGACCGTTAGACTGTCAAGAATGGGTTTCGCGCCAAGGTAACAGAATATGTAATTAACAATTTGATGAGTTACCGGGGTTTGACCTGGCCTGTACCTGACACATAGAGCTGATATGCGATNTCTTTCTGCATTCCTTAGGCGGCGAAGTGTCTCCCTAAGGTCGTCTCTTATCTGCTGTATCCCAACTTTTTCACTCTCTGGTGCTGTTTTAAACCTCTTTCCTAATTCCCTCAGCTCCTTTCGTAGTTGTTTGATCTTACGTTCCCTCCTGTTCTCCTTTGTTGTCTTTGCTCTGGGTTGTGTTCTGGATGTTTCCACTCCGAATCGCTCTTTGCATACACTGTACACAATTGACGTCAGTGCTTCTACTTTCCTCTCCACATTCCCCTGTAGAGTGGTCTCCAAAATAGCCTCCAGGTCCTGATCAAGATTTCGCCAAGCTGCCTCGTCATTTGTCTTGGGCCACTGCACTTTGTCTAATCTCCTGTCCCTCACTGCTTGAACACCATGGGCGCTCGCTTCATTCAAGTTACCAATGCTGCCATCTGGCGACACCGAAGCTTGGAGGCTCTCTGTACTATGGTTTGACTCCTGACTGAGTTCCTCCTGCGTCTCACCAGATTCATTGCTGATATCTGTGCGCTGCGTTAGTATCTCCCTATGGCCACATTTGGTCCTTGCCTGATGGATTTTCAGCCCTCTGCTGTTCTTGCATATCTTTCCACAATGGCATCGTGCTTCGACTGGCTCTCCACTTAACGTTGTTTGGATCATCGTTGTGTTTGTCCGTGTCCTGGTCGTTTCCGTTTGATCTGTCCGAGTGAGCCTCTCATCCTCCCCCCCTCTCGGGAGGCTCTGGGGGTGTTGCTCTTTTCTTTGTTCTGTAGCTTGATATAGGTGCCCCCTTGCGGGAGCTATACTTCGAGTTGCTGTCACAAAGTACCCTGCTCCAGTTTGTTTCTGGATGTCATCTGTCTCTCCAGCGTCACTGGTCTTCCCCAGTTTCCATCCAGCCTTTCCTGGAAGTCACTGATGTCTCAGAAAAACGATGATTGCTTACAGATGATGGTAATTCTGCATCTTGTGACACCCTTGACTTGTAGTCCGTCACTGCTGTCATTCTAGTCGCGAAGCCTCATTTGACGTCATCAGGTGATGGCCAGCCCTCTTCAGATGTTTCGACCCTTAATCACTACATCCTCCGGATGGTGGATCAGTAGTGGTGGCCAAACCACTACTCCTCTATGTCAGCTTCCACATCCGCTCTTCTCGTTTGTGCCATAGCCAGCACGATGCTCTCTCTGCAGCTTCTCCCAATCGTCTGATTGCGGTAGCTCTTGCCCTCCCAGTGAGTCCTATCGACTTTAGTGTCCTCCACGCTGACTGTGCGGGGAAACCTCTACAGCCATCCTCCACTGGAAAGAGCCATACTGTCCATCCTCTGCTCCTGCACTTTTCCATCAGCTCATCATACTTGACTTTCTTCCTCTCGTGAGCTTCCTCGCAGCCTTCCTCCCATGGTACGGTGAGCTCTATGGCGATGAGGTGTCTGGATTGTTCTGTCCATATTACCATGTCAGGCCTCAGTGTTGTTTCCACTATTCCTGGAAACACAAGCTTCCTATCAAGGTCAACCTTCATCTCCCATGTTGGCGCCCGTTCCAAGATGGATGAGGTGCTTCGAGGCTTCACTGTGGCTTTCTCCCCTGGTTTCACAAACTTGATACCAGCCTGGTTTGTTCTTACACCAGTTCTTTTCTTCCTTCTCTCCACTTCAAGGATATCTGCTAGGACCCGCAAGACGGTGTCGTGCCTCCATCGGAATACTTCATGTTAGGGTAACGATTCTTACAGGGAATACTTCGCGTAACGGTAACGATTCTTACAGGGAATACTTCGTGTAACGGTAACGATTCTTACAGGGAATACTTCGTGTAACGGTAACGATTCTTACAGGGAATACTTCGTGTAACGGTAACGATTCTTACAGGGAATACTTCGTGTAACGGTAACGATTCTTACAAGGAATACTTCGTGTAACGGTAACGATTCTTACAAGGAATACTTCGTGTAACGGTAACGATTCTTACAAGGAATACTTCGTGTAACGGTAACGATTCTTACAAGGAATACTTCGTGTAACGGTAACGATTCTTACAAGGAATACTTCGTGTAACGGTAACGATTCTTACAAGGAATACTTCGTGTAACGGTAACGATTCTTACAAGGAATACTTCGTGTAACGGTAACGATTCTTACAAGGAATACTTCGTGTAACGGTAACGATTCTTACAAGGAATACTTCGTGTAACGGTAACGATTCGTACAAGGAATACTTCTTGTAACGGTAACGATTCTTACAGGGAATACTTCGTGTAATGGTAACGATTCGTACAAGGAATACTTCGTGTAACGGTAACGATTCTTACAAGGAATACTTCGTGTAACGGTAACGATTCTTGCAACGAATACTTCGTGTAACGGTAACGATTCTTACAAGGAATACTTCGTGTAACGGTAACGATTCTTACAAGGAATACTTCGTGTAACGGTAACGATTCTTACAGGGAATACTTCGTGTAACGGTAACGGTTCTTACAAGGAATACTTCGTGTAACTGCAACGATTCTTACAAGGAATACTTCGTGTAACGGTAACGATTCTTACAAGGAATACTTCATGTAACGGAAACGATTCTTGCAAGGAATACTTCGTGTAACGGTAACGATTCTTGCAAGGAATATTTCATGTAACAGTTACGCTTCTTACAATGACTCCTTATTGACCTGAAGTTCGCAAATGAAAAAAGTATTTGAAAGAACTGGGTTCTTATCATTTTAACAATACAAATCATAAGTGACAATAACGGTCATTTACACATTTTATAAAACTAGACGATAATTGATTTATATGAAGCTTTCAGATTTAACTCGTCCGCAAGCACGAATAAAACAGTTATCGCTCTAATCACAGCACTTCATAGTGTTGCTCTTAAGTGACAAATGCTTTATTTGATAAAGATAAAAGTAAAACTGATCTATTAAACGAAAGTATTCCACCAACCCCCTCTGTTCTCTCCTTTTTAAAATTAGAAAAACAGCAATGTATCTAATTGGACTGGTAGCAATAGGGACTAAATCCTCCGCTAGGGCTGGATCTCCGATATCCTAGCTCCCGCAGGCGAATGTTCCAATTCTATAAGCAAGTCGTTTATGAAGATCAGATACATAACTGAGGAGACGACTCTCCCTGGCCTTACTCCAGATCGGACCGGTAGCCATCTTGATTTCGTCCCGTGTGTCACGACAGAACTGTACATGTCCTTGTATGAGTTCGGTATGATATTAAGGAGTTTGTCTCTGATACCAAATTCAAACATTTTCATCATTAGACATCGATGCCACACGATGTCAAAGGCTTTTCGGATATCTAAGAGAGCAACGAACACGTAACTGTTCTTTTCTAGGTTGTCTTAACTGTAGCACCACTTGGACCTTTCTGGAATCCCTGCTGTTGTTTGCTTAGTGGATTGTCTGTTTGTTTCATCCATTTGTGTGTGTATTCTATTTTTTATTAACCTTTCCCAATAGTTTATATAGGGCAGGCAATAACGAGATCGGTCGGTAATTATCCGGGTCGTATTTAGGTTTACGTCCACCTTTATGTTTAGGAATAATAAGTCCCCTTTGCTATGCTTTAGCACGGACTTAGAATTCCGTGGTTTTAGGGATAAATCCAGTCCCTCGAATAATATAAAGTAATCTTTGGATACATAAAAGAAGTTATCGTACTTCATATATCAAGTGTTCATTACATAGATTATTCACTCCGGTTGTTTTTTCCGATTTTAAACTTCTTACAGCATCATGGATGTTATCAAGCGTGAAAGGAGCGTCACGGATGCTAGAAATGTCTGTATCGCTGTCGTCAGATGGTCGACAGAATATATCACTACTGGTCCTATGCCACATGGCTAATATCTCCCTATGTGTGTATGCCTGCGTGTGTGCTGGAGATGTATTGTGTTCTGTTTGTAGTGGAACCGTGCTTCCAACGGTATCAGAATATATCACTGCCACTTTCTCCTCAAAGTGGTCAGCCAATGCCCAAGCGATTCTTTTTGCCGACTGTTTATTTTCTCCGTTGTATACAAGTTCTGTACAAGGATCAGATATCGACAATTTACGCCTTCGAATTACTTTCCAAAATAAGCGAATGTCCCATTCTGCCGTTCGTTCGAATTCCTCTTGGCACTTTATCAAATAAAGTTCGTGTGCCTCCTGCTGTGTTTTCCTTAACATCCTCTTTGCTTTGTATGCTTTATAGCTGGGATGCTGTGATCCCATTGGGCGCCATACACTTAACAAATTGCTCGTTTTACACGCGCATAGTTTTCGGCCAGTTTTGTTTGTTTGTTTGTTTGTTTGATTTTGTTTAACGTCCTATTAACAGCTAAGGTCATTTAAGGACGGCCTCCCCTGTGTGCAAGATGCATGCGTATAGTGTATGTGTGTGTATTTTGGGAGGCTGCGATATGTTCGTGTTTGTCTCCTTGTGATAGCGCGGAACTGATGCCGACTTTATAGTGCTACCCCACTGAAACATACTGCCGAAGACACCCAGCAGGACGCCCCACCCGGTCACATTATACTGACAACGGGCGAACCAGTCGTCCCACTCCTAACTTGCTGAGCGTTAAGCAGGAGTAGAAACTACCATTGTTAAAGACTTTGGTATGTCTCGGCCAGGGGACAGAACCCAAAGCCTTCCTCACAGGGGCGAACGCTCAACAAATGGCCAAAAGTGAGGCATTGTCAAGGGAGACATTAGGAAGAAGAAAGTTATTTAGAAAGGAGAGAAGAGATAAGGTCCCAAATTTAGTCGCCTCTTACGATCATGCAATTGGGGGCAGCAAGTACAATTCTTACGCCCTACCTGCAGGGCAGTCGGCCAGTTTTACACCAGATGTCCAATATGGTTTTAAATGCAAATGTTTTAATTGCCCTGTTTTATACTTACAAATGGTTAAGCAATGGAATCAAACAGCACTCAGATAAGGAAGATACTCTTTTATTATTTTTGAGATAGAAATGTTTTGATAACGATAATTCAGCTAAACAATCGATTCACATTGTCTGAGTTAAAAACACACTTGTTAGATTTTAGACAATTTCAACAAAATAAATATCTATCAAACATGTCATGTTTCATATTGTAACTACACCCGTATGTATGGGTTAAATGGTTTGCAAATCAAAAAGTATTCTTTCATCAAAACATTTACGTTAAAACCACCTCCTAAATATATCAGAGATCACAAATATTAGATGGGAGAAGAAGAACATGGTCAATTATTAGAAAATTGTGAAGCCTGTTTTCCATATTATACAAAGACTTGATCAAAGACCAAAAAACCGGGTATTTGGACATAAAAATTCCAGAGGAAATAATTGTTTGAAGTGACCAAGATTCCATCTATGATGACGGACGTCATCGTGTTTAGATGTTACTGTGCTATTTCTACTGAAGAAAAAATCACTTAACTTAATTTTTCGAAAACGTTTATTACGATTTGTAAGATCATAACATGCGTTTTGATTTTTAAACAAATGCATCATACTTGAATGTAATATATAGCAGCTAGAATGACGTTACAAATATATGCATTGTTTTCCCGGAATTGTGAGCGTGATCCGAAAAATGTTATTTATTGATAAGTATTTAAAACCGTCAGTTTATTGTTTATACAAATGACCAAACTAATCAACCGAAGGCTTTCGAAGACTATGACATTCGGAACAACTCATCACATTACCGCTATCTTATATTAAACGGTTGCGAGATGTTCCGAACTAAGCCAATAGTTTATGCTATAAAAGATCAGAGAAGTTCCGATGCTATCTCCACAATTACCGCGAACGTAAATGGGATCGTGTGTAAGGGATTTAACACTCATAAATCACCACAAACCATAGGCATTGGAATAGCGGAAAAGTAGAAAAACATTCGCTTCTATTTACCACTTCAGTTGCGATCGAACGTCCGCGCGCCATGAAGATTGGTTGTTATAAACGCTTTGGGATGGGCTAGCCAGTTGGTATGACATTTTCTAGTTATCTTCCCCTCATGTGTGTTACGGGAGACGGATTTGATGCCCTACACAGCCGTTTTACAGGGGTTTTCTTGTCAACAAGCACTCGCCGTGACGTGAAGATATGTAAACCTATTTACTTTCTGACTTTACCAATCGCGCCCTGCCTGCCTTGTATAACAAAGTGTACGCCACATGAAGTCGACTGACCCATAGCTGCACCACGCATCACTCGTACAGTTACCACAATGGCCAACAATGTATAACATGTTAGTACTGTTAGGTGCTGCTGGCAAGTGAAGGCAATAGTGTCGTAGTATTCAATACCGTGTACAAGAATATGTTGCTTTTATCAAAGTTAATTTCATTTCAAATATGAATAGGTTAGCTTAATTGTAGATGTCCTTTTTAATACAATATTAAATTTTAATTTAAAGTAGCCATTACAAAATAGTTTGATTATAATTAGAACGGTCATAACGAGACTGCATGGATGGCCCGGGAAATAAAGCGCAATTAATTAAAACCGTTAAAGATATTCTTTCTCAGCCGGTTACCTGGTAATGCTACTAGAAAGTCCCCTATAGGTTGTATTTCAGTTTGTTTAACGTCATGCCATTCCTATAGAATGTTGCGCGNCCCCTGAGAATTTTCTTTAAAAATTTCCAACATGGAACCCCGCCCAAGGAAATTTGGAGCCATGGCATTCATAGCTGATTGGAATCCCATCTGGATGTGGTTGGGTTAATTCAACAATACTTTTTCCATTCGTTTATAAACGTCCATATTTTACATTTTATGTTTATATCAGTTAACAACACTTTCCTATTCTACATTCGTACACCACTGAAACGATACCTCGAAATGTTAAACAACATCCCGTACGTAAGTGTGCACGTATTCTTATCCGAACTATTCTTGAATCTTTAGGGTTTTTATCGTTCTTGCATTGCTATAATCATATTGATTTTTTGATAGTGTACTTTTTTTGCGAGAAAACTTGGCAGTGTGATATTTGAGGAATCGAGGTGATATAAATAGTTTCACTGTCAAATTCATCCTACTCAACACTTCTGGTTTGTTTCATCTTTTCCGAAAAATGTAGCACTTATTTAAACTTTAAACGTGCGTCTACGTCTTTTTACATGAATGGAAAATTTAATTGAATTAAGCATCACGTTTTCATTTGAGAGAGTCACGTCTTTCCCGTGAAAACTTTTAAACCCACATAAACGAACTATGACATAAAAAACCCAGAATGCTTCTATCAATTAGTGTCGAGAAATTAGATCTAGAATAACGCAACGACACGTTTTCAATCATTTTGTTCTGAAAATATGTCAGTATGAGTTGAATACAAAATTGATTTATTTGTACGAATACTTTGAAGCGTGTGCTATATACGGACAATAAAAGCAATATGATTGTTTTTTTTATATGTATAGTAAAGCTGCTTGCCTTTATTTAAACTAAAAATGATCATTGAAATATATGAGTTTTAAATCAGTTACAATTTAAAAAAAAAATCATCCCTCCTTAAAGAAAATGAAAAATGAAAATTAAGATAAATATATATAATACTAAATACTGAACACTCACAAAAAGAACATCATAGCCAATCTACGAATCACCTGTCATCAATCATAATGTTTCTAATCCAATCAAGTAATCATATATTGAAGTGACTAGCAAATACTAAGGATCCTGTCCCACTGCTGATGTTTGTAAATATATAAACCTCCCTTAAATCTTATTCAGTGTATATCTGTAGTAAGACGGACCCACGAACTGCCGTGGATCGGTTATGTCAGTTGGTCCAGAGTTCGCACTATTAGAATACTGATTTCTATTAATCCCCCAATACCTCATACATACATGTATAAATCGCTTTGTCCGTCCGTCCTTTGCAAAAATACTTGTGTGTACAAGTCTCGTGAAATCTGTACACATTTAGTGGATATGTATACATGTATCACAAAACGATAACATTGAGTTCTACATTTGCTTGGACTTGAAGGTCGTCTATCAATGTTATAGTGGCAAATGGCACGGGCAAAGATCACACATGACCACTTTTGAAGTTAAAAGCTTGTGTACACGATATCTCCCTTATACAACATAAACTGTAGTATGGTATCATTGAGTTTTACACCGGATGGGAATTTAGTGGTCACCGGTAAAACTGTATAAAAATGTCAAAAGTCAAGGCCATAGTGGGGTAAGGGAAAATTATCTATTTCGGCTACTTTCATAACGCATAAAATGTCTGAATTCATATTTGCAGTTTTTGGCAGTGGTACGGGGATCCTTAAAGTAACGATTGTATAATTAAGTCTAACATCAGACGCCTTCTGTGTATAATGAAGCTTTTCGTGTTTAAATGATGGTCATTTAAATTGTTTATCAAAACGACGTATCATTCAAGAAAATTGTAGATATGAGAATAGTAGTTCAAACAACGTGGTTATACCCATGTACAGTGATACTACCGTTCCAAGGTAAAGGGGAATTAAAGTTCCGAAACATAAGTTCGTCAGTATCACAAACTGGTTTTGAGATAACTGATTTTGTCATGAAACGAGTGAAAGTCCAAGCTAAACATGATAAACAATAGTGATACAGAATGAAATGCCTACGAGTAGTTGATGGTGTTTGAGACCTCTATTGTAGGCGGCTATGGGTTTGACTTCTGGCATTTAGAGAAACTATAATGTCGACCTTCTACAAAGTTCGTAAACTAATCGCATAAACAAAAAATTATATTTGAGGCAGCTTTGGGTAATAGTTCGCCCGCCCGCATCATATCAGATATTATCTTTCTACGGGTGAAATAAAAGTCAGAACAAAAATAAACGACAGAAACACCATCGACCAGGCCAGATAGGGTCATATAAAAATGTGATAACAATTCCTTGTTTTTTCGTATATTTGTCTTATTGTGTTGTATGTTAATGATATACAATTCCTTATGTATTAAAGGTATAATGTGAGTAAGAAATTACCCTCTGTATTGATCTTAAGAGTATCATCAAATTAATCATTTAGAATAAACATTTTGTTTCCAATTAAATGTATGCTTGTACATCGTTTACAATTTCAGTAATTCATTAATCAATCCAAAATAAATATATAAATGTACGTGTATCTTAAACAACTTTCTCGGGGTGACACTCTTTTGTTTTGGGAAGTATTGTTGTAGCATGTATCCTAAATATAACCACCTCTTGAGATTTGTAACGGGCGAACGGACAACCATCCAGCACATGGCCACGCTCGATGCTGCTGAACTAGTGAGCAAATCCCAGAGATAAAACGCGCGAATAAAAGGCAATATCTTCTTCTCATAATCCTTGTCTGCTATCAATGCAAAGTAACGTAAACATGTATTTATAATATTTAGTAAGTCGATACAGTAAACCAAATGAGTGAAATATTTACTACACCGTGGAGGCAGTGAAATATTTAACTGCCTCCACGGTGTATTAAGTATTTTACTGCCTCCACGGTGTAGAAAATATCTCACTGCCTCCACGGTGGAGTAAATATTTCACTACACAGTGGAGGCAGTGAAATACTTACTACACCGTGGATGCAGTGAAATATTTACAACACCGTGGAGGCAGAGAAATATTTACTACAACGTGGAGGCAGTGAAATATGTACTACACCGTGGAGACAGTGAAATATTTACTTCACCCTTGAGGTAGTGAAATATTTACTCCACCGTGGAGGCAGTTAGATATTTACTACACAGTGGAGGCAGTAAAAGATTTACTACACCGAGACCGTGGAGGCAGTGAGATATTTACTACACAGTGGAGGCATTGATATATTTACTACACCGGGGAGGCAGTGAAATACTTACTACACCGTGGATGCAGTGAAATATTTAGTACACCGTGGAGGCATTGATATATTTACTACCCCGTGGAGGCAGTGACATATTTACTACACCGTGCAAGCAGTGAAATATTTCATTCCACCGTGGGGGCGGGAAAAAATTTACTACACCGTGGATGCAGTGAAATATTTCATTCCACCGTGGGGGCGGGAAAAAATTTACTACACCGTGCAAGCAGTGAAATATTTTCTACCCCGTGGAAGCAGTGAAATATTTTCTACCCCGTGGAAGCAGTGAAACATTAACTACAGTAAACATGTATTTATAATATTTAGTAAGTCGATACAGTAAACCAAATGAGTGAAATATTTACTCCACCGTGGAGGCAGTTAGATATTTACTACACCGTGGATGCAGTGAAATATTTCATTCCACCGTGGGGGCGGGAAAAAATTTACTACACCGTGCAAGCAGTGAAATATTTCATTCCACCGTGGGGGCGGGAAAAAATTTACTACACCGTGGATGCAGTGAAATATTTCATTCCACCGTGGGGGCGGGAAAAAATTTACTACACCGTGCAAGCAGTGAAATATTTTCTACCCCGTGGAAGCAGTGAAACATTAACTACAGTAAACATGTATTTATAATATTTAGTAAGTCGATACAGTAAACCAAATGAGTGAAATATTTCCTACACCGTGAAGGCAGTGAAATATTTACTACACCGTGGAGGCAGTGAAATATTTCACTACACCGTGGAGGCAGTAAAATATTTAATACACCGTGGAGGCAGTGAAATATTTACTACACCGTTGAGGCTGTGAGATATTTACTACACCGTGGAAGCAGTGAAATATTTACTACACGATGACCGTTGAGGCAGTGAGATATTTACTACACCGTGGAGGCAGTG